>NC_083780.1:5866902-5900757 GCF_015708825.2 Lethenteron reissneri
GCTCAGCAAATTACGACAACAGCAAACAATACGAGAGAACAACACTTACGATAGGAGTGCCGAAATAGAGACGAATGGTAAGCGGGTCAGTAAATAAACATTCGTAATGCACCACTTAATTCGTGATATTAGTCCGATTGATCGTGCTTGGTCAAGGCAGCAAAAAACATCAACACGACAGTCCCAGACCTACACCAAGACAACACACAGCAGCAGCAGCCCCACAATGCAGTTGTCACGCTAACATTGAAGGGTGTTGTTGTTGATGTTGTTGTGACTGATGAACGCGTTGAATGGCTGTGTTGTTAGCTGCGCTTGTTCACCAACTGCCAACACAGCAGCACCACCACCACCAGAACCACCAGCACCACCACCATCACCACCACCAAGACCAACAGCACCACCAGCAGCACCACCACCACCAGCAGCACCACCACCAAGACCAACAGCACCAGCACCACCAAGATCAACAGCACCACCAGCAGCACCACCACCACAGCAGCACCACCACCAAGACCAACAGCACCAGCACCACCAAGATCAACAGCACCACCAGCAGCACCACCACCACCAGCAGCACCACCACCAAGACCAACAGCACCAGCACCACCATCAGCACCACCACCAGCAGCACCACCACCAAGACCAACAGCACCAGCACCACCATCACCAGCACCACCAGCACCACCACCATCACCAGCACCACCACCAAGACCAACAGCACCACCAGCAGCACCACCACCACCAGCAGCACCACCACCAAGACCAACAGCACCAGCACCACCAAGACCAACAGCACCACCATCAGCACCACCACCAGCAGCAGCACCACCACCCCAGCACCACCACCAAGACCAACAGCACCACCAGCAACACCACCACCACCAGCAGCACCACCACCAGACCAACAGCACCAGCACCACCATCAGCAACCACCACCACCAGCACCACCACCATCACCAGCACCACCACCAAGACCAACAGCACCACCAGCAGCACCACACCAGACAGCAAGCCCCCACCAAGACCACAGCAACCACCAGCATCACCAGCACCCCCACCCAGACCAACAGCACCAACCAAGCAGCAGCACCACCAACACAGCCAGCAGCACCACCAAGACCAACAGCACCAGCAACCCACCAGCACCACCACCAAGGACCAACAGCACCACCAGCAGCCACCACCACCAAGACCAACAGCACCAGCACCATCCAAGACCACCAGCACCACCATCAGCAACCACCCCAAGCACCAACAACAGAAGCAGCACCACCACGCACCACCACCAAAGACCAACAGCCACCAGCAACCCACCAAGACCAACAGCACCACCAGCAGCACCACCATCAGCAGCACACACCCACGAGACCCAACATCACCACCATCAGCACCACCAGCAGCCGCACCACCACCACCAGCAGCACCACCACCAAGACCAACAGCACCAGCCACCACCCCCACCACCCAAGCCAACAGCACCACCAGCACCAACAGCAACACCACACCAGCACCATTAGCAGCAGCACCAAATTATGAGTGTGTTGTTTTTTTATCAAAACCAGGAACAATTAAAAAAAAACATCCGCCATTCGCCACGACGTCACCACGGCGCCTGTGCCAGGCTAGGTGCACTTGCGAGGCCACGTGAAGTGTGGAAGGCTCGCTGCTTAAACAAGGTCTCGGGATAGACCCGGCAGATGCCATGGGCTGACTTTCCACGTTTTACCGGCCCGGCGCTCCGCTGGTTGTTGTGGAGCGTCACTCCTCTGCCCTCCGCTGTTGCTGGATGGGCGACTGCCTCCAACTGCCCAGTAAGCAGCGTCCTCCACGAGCCTCCTCCTCCTCCACAGAGGCCGATCTTGACATTCATAGTCTACTGCACCTCGTCAGCCCTTCAATTCTCCAGGCCGTGAGAGAATTGGGTTGATCCCTTTCTGGCAATAAAACAGGAGGTGTTAAGATGATGAAACACCAAACAGAAACCCTTTGCAAGGAATCCTGTCTGAATTAGCCACACAGTGCTCGTGGTGAACATGCAAACAAAAACAACACAATGCTCTGGTAGTAGATGATGATGCATTGTCTTTGGAAGTGATTGGTCCACACAAGAGACAGCTTTCTTTAGAGCCTCGTCTCAAACAGCGTTAAACCAGAGCACAACGCCAAAAGGCACAAGTACATGTCCTTAATCCAGACATGATTCCTTGCGAAATGTTTCCGTTTGGTGTTTAAACATCTAAACACCCATATTCTTGGTTCTTTCGGTAAAGTGACGTAGAAGGGAAATAATAAAACAATACAAATGTAAACAATAAAATTCTCACGACGTTTCCATTGCAACACAAGCAATCATCATCAGGTGTGAAAAGCACAGTAAGAACATTTTCTTGCTGTGGTTTTATATTTGTATTATTTTATTATTTCCCTTCTACGTGACTTTACCGAAAGAAGCAAGAAAATGAATCCCTGCAGTCACGAAAGCTTTAAACACAAATCTAAGCACCCATTTTTTTATTGCCAGAAAGGATGAAAACCTATCATGTGTTGTGATCGAAACGTCGTAGTTTTTTGTTATTTTTTCTTTCAACCTATCTACGTGACTTTACCGAAAGACCCAAAGAATATGAATTCCTGCAGCCACGAAAGCGACCAGCTTTGGCTGGTAGGATGTGGATGGTTTAGTGTTTGTATTTGTATATCTTTGGGTGATTTATTTACCTTTCTGGTACTTTGCACAAACTTTCACGTGTTTTTTTTGTATTGTTTGCTGTTGTGACGTTCTTACCCCGCGCCCCGACTGGGCATCTGTGAAAAAAAAGCTTCATTAGCTCATCGGATTCCTCCTCCGGTACAAACGCAGACTCTCGTTATGAAACCCCATAGGCGGGCCAGCCTGAACTTTCCACAGGCAAAGCGAAAACGGAGCAGCGCGGATTAATAATGATGACCAAGGAGACCTGGAACTTTTGTGTGGAGCTACGGTGAGAGCTACGGTGAGGGGGGGGGGAGTGGGGGGCGGGGGGGGAGAGTGCATGCGGCTGCCCACGACAACACTATGCAGCCGATTTTAGATTTGAAACTTTCGTGACTGCAATTATTCATATTCTTAGGTTTTTTCGGTAAAGTCACGTAGGTAAAAACACTAGAAAGTAAAATAAAATAAATAAAAAATCACGACGTTTCGGAGGCAACACAAGCTTCCGTCTTCAGGTGGTACCGTCACAGCCACGACAGCTGTATTACTTGATACAGTCACAGCCACGACAGCTGTATTACTTGATACAGTCACAGCCACGACAGCTGTATTACTTGATACAGTCACAGCCACGACAGCTGTATTACTTGATACAGTCACAGCCACGACAGCTGTATTACTTGATACAGTCACAGCCACGACAGCTGTATTACTTGATACAGTCACAGCCACGTCAGCTGTATACTTGATACAGTCACAGCCACGACAGCTGTATTACTTGATACAGTCACAGCCACGACAGCTGTAATTACTTGATACAGTCACAGCCACGACAGCTGTATTACTTGATACAGTCACAGCCACGTCAGCTGTATTACTTGATACAGTCACAGCCACGTCAGCTGTATTACTTGATACAGTCACAGCCACGTCAGCTGTATTACTTGATACAGTCACAGCCACGTCAGCTGTATTACTTGATACAGTCACAGCCACGTCAGCTGTATTACTTGATACAGTCACAGCCACGTCAGCTGTATTACTTGATACAGTCACAGCCACGTCAGCTGTATTACTTGATACAGTCACAGCCACGTCAGCTGTATTACTTGATACAGTCACAGCCACGACAGCTGTATTACTTGATACAGTCACAGCCACGTCAGCTGTATTACTTGATACAGTCACAGCCACGTCAGCTGTATTACTTGATACAGTCACAGCCACGACAGCTGTATTACTTGATACAGTCACAGCCACGTCAGCTGTATTACTTGATACAGTCACAGCCACGTCAGCTGTATTACTTGATACAGCTGTCGTGGCTGTGACGGTACCACCTGAAGACGGAAGCTTGTGTTGCCTCCGAAACGTCGTGATTTTTTATTTTTTGTTATTTTATTTTACTTTTTAATGTTTTTACCTACGTGACTTTACCGAAAAAACCTAAGAATACTACGCAGCCGATGAATGAACAACGCCACCGGCTTGCCTCGCGGTGAGAGCTCCACTGGCGGGCCACAGTGGGGCAGGTAGCAACGCTGCCCGCCTGCAAGAGGGCCTCGTTCGCTGTCTTCTCGGAGCGAGGCCTGGGGAAGCATTTATTGGCATTTTACAACAGCAACAAAAACAAAGAAGAAAAAGTAGAAGGGAAATAATAAAATACTAAAAATAAAACAATAAAATACAATTCTCACGACGTTTCGGCCACAACGCAAGCAGTCTTTCCGACAGACCTGTTCTTCGCATGAGGACGGCTGCTTGCATTGTGGTCGAAACGTCGTGAGAATTGTATTTTATTATGTTTTATTTTTATTATTTTATTAATTCCCTTCTACGTGACTTTACCGAAAGAACCAAGAAGATGAATCCCTGCAGTCACGAAAGCTTTAAATCGAAAAAAAGTAGGGTCTCGCGACCGATGGTATTCGTAATTAAAGTTTTGGGCCAAATCGCTCGATGATGCAGGTTGATGTAATTAGCGGCGAAACGTCGCGGTACTCAAATTGCAAACGTTGTAGATTTACTCTCCAATACACCGGTGAGCTGAAATAGTACACTACACTATACACTACACTATACACTACACTATGCACTACGTTATACACTATACTATACTATGCATTACACTATACACTACACTATACACCACACTATACACTACACTATACACCACACTATACACTACTATACACTACACTATACACTACACGATACACTACACTATACACTACTATATACTACACTATACACTACACTATACACCACACTATACACTACACTATATACTACACTACACTATACACTACACTATGCACTACACTATACACTATACTACACACAACACTACACTATACACTACACTATACACTACACTATACTAGTGACTAATTGGCATGGTTTGTTTACCTGACAAACCTTACTGGCTGTGTCGGGTGGTGGAGGTTCACGACACATTTACACTTCACGCGATCCAACCCCTAAACCGCTTCATCATGAACAAGAAAAGTAGCCGGGCACACATGGTTCATGTTTGTTATTTGAACAGCTCGCCCCACTGCCACAGACTCCTGCGCGTGCTTCTGTAATAAGAGCCTATGTCCGGCTAACGTGGTGATCGGCTCTGCCGGTCCCGCTTTACAGCCAATGGGGGGAGAGCCTGGGAGCATGGCCTCGGCGTGATCACGGGATGTCAGCTAGGGTGATTGGTTCTGCTGGTCTTGGCCTCAGCCAATGGGAAGACAAGTCAGGGGCGTGGTCCCGGGAGTTGATGGGGAATCTGGAACATTCGGCGCAGGCTATTAAGGATTGGCTGGAGTGTACCACGTGACCCAGGCGTTAAATAAGGGGAGAGAGGAGAGACACGTGGTCAGACACAGAACTAAGAGAGGGAGAGGCCACGCGCGAGCGGGGCTCCGGGTGCCACGTGGCGCTGCGTCTCTTGTGGGCTGTCTGCCCGCTTCCCGTTGCCTGCCAGCGACGGGGAGTGTTTGTGAACTGCAAGAAGTGAAATAAAAGGACCGATTCCACAAGCCGTCTCCAAGAGGTTTATTACACTTCCATTCACGCGTCTGCACACGCAACAGAGGGAAAGGTCCCTCGAGATGGCCACAACACACGAGAGGGTGGGTGGTCAGCACCACGCCCGGCCGCCTGATGTTGACACGCACCGGCATCAGGTTCTCATTTGAGGTTGAGTCGACCTAGGGGAGGCCCAGGACACGGTTCGGATAATGGTCACTGCTGCTGTTGACCGTGAGCGGGAATCAAACTCAGGTACGGCGGGTTGGTAGTGCAGCGTAGCGCGAACTCACCACTGTCCGACCGCTCCCTGTTGCACACTCGTCCGTCCACTCTTCGTCTTACTCATTCACCCTTGGGGGCCTACCAAGGATGCCACGGTGGTGAGATGTTAGCTACATCGCCTGGTATACAGGGAGTCGTGGGTTCAACCACCCTCCTGACGCCTGCTGTATATTTGTAGTTTGGGTGACTTGCATCCCACTGGGATTTTTGCACACAGCGTTGGTGTACGGTGTTTTTTCTGCAATATTTTTGCTGTCTTTTCTTGGATTTTCTCTTTGCACTTAGTCACATATTCACTTTAAGATGTTTTTTTTGTTCATGTTTTTGTTTTTTGTTTGTTGCGGTTGCACCCGATTCAAGAGCTGAATGGCTCACAGGGCTATACCTAATAAATGAACTTGAACTTGAACTTGAATCATCATCACCATCACGGTGGATAGGAGATGTTAACTACCTCGCCTGGTCTACAGGAGGTCGTGGGTTCGATCCCTACCCTGACGCCTGCTGCTGTATATTTGTAGTTTGCGTCTATCTCTCTCATCATCATCACGGTGGCTAGGAGATGTTAACTACCTCGCCTGGTATACAGGAGGCCGTGGGTTCGATCCCTACCCTGACGCCTGCTGCTGTGTATTTGAAGTTTGCATGGATTTGTCTTCGGGTCCTCCGGTTTTCCCCACCACATTTAGAATCCACATCACGCGTTTAGAGTATTTGGCTGCAATACATTTCACATGGCGATGCTGATAATGATGATAAGCCACTTTCGTTACTGCCATTATTTGTGATAGCCAGGGCACTTCTGAAAAAGAGCTACTCAGCTCGGTGGGGCCTTTACCTTGTTGCATTTGTTTTCAACAGTTTAAACAGTTTACGGGTTACACCTTGAAAGGGGCGCACGCGGACAAGATGCACGGAGCGAAACGCAATCCCGCACTTGCAACCTTTGATTTTTTTGCCTCCTAATCCCACGCGGTAATCCCGTGATTAAGCGACAGATCTCAGGAGTGGGCGGGCGAGGGGGCGATGTGGGGTAGGGGGGGGCAGCTTACCTTGAAGATGAGAGAAGATCTTTATATTCTTAGGTTTTTTCGGTAAAGTCACGTAGGTAAAAACATTAAAAAGTAAAATAAATAAAAAATCACGACGTTTCGGAGGCAACACAAGCTTCCGTCTTCAGGTGGTACCGTCACAGCCACGACAGCTGTATCAAGTAAATGAGAGATTGCAGGAGCTACCACTCCGTTTATATAATAGTTGGAGAAGGTGGTGGGGCAAGGGCCGCATACTTATTATTAATATGGTGAAGTGAGGCTTAAGACTAGGAATAGACTGCATAACAAAGGTTGAGCCTTTGTTATGAAGAGGTGCGGTTTGTGACTCAACCTGTGACAGGGAGACCACCACTAGACATGGTAAAACTGTGATGGTTGTCTGTCAAATAAGATTGGCAAATAAGTGTAGTTAAATGTTTTTTGCTTCAAATCTAGAATTAGACTATCTTCACTTAAAGCTTTCGTGACTGCAGGAATTCATATTCTTTGGGTCTTTCGGTAAAGCCACGTAGATCGGTTCATTTTTTTGTTGTTCTTTTCTTTGAACCCATCCGCGTGACTTTAGCGAAAGACCCAAAGAAGAGGAGAGGCGAGGCGAGCAAGCGTCGTCAGGCCTCACTCTGTCTCCTTCCTCTCTCGCCGCTTCGCCTACTTCTTCCAGCGGTGCTGAGTCAGAGGTCGCAAACGGGCTTTGATTCCTTACCCGTACCCGGCCGCACCATGGTCGCAAATGGGTACCCGTACCCGGCCGGGTACGGGTACCCGTTCCCTACCCGTACCCGTTCCCTACCCGAAATGAGTGACAAACGGTTACTCACCAGTGACTCACGGCCTACCCGTACCCGTACCCGGCCGCACCAGGGTCGCAAACGGGTACCCGTACCTGGCCGGGTACAGGTAGCCGGGTATCGGATAGGGTACGGGTATCGGGTACCCAGTTGCGACTTCTGCGCTGAGTACCCCCGCTACCTGCCTCCCCCCCCTCGCCCCCCAATTCCCTTCCCCCTCCTCCGCCACCTGTCCCCCTCCTCTCACCGCCCCCACTCCCCCAGTCACCCCCCCCCCCCACCTCTCACATCATTGACGCGCTGCGTCACAAATCCCCAGCCGGGATCACGAACGCCACAGCTGCTGCTACTGCTGCTGCATCCCCAACAGTCCCCGATTTGCTTTCACATCCAGAATCGGAATATTTCTTCATACTGGAGGAGGAATCCGATGAGCTGTGAAGTTATTTTTTCACAGATGTCCAGAACCAGCAGCAGCAGCAGCAGTCACCGCCTTCAGTAGCAGTAGATGGCTTTAAAACCTCAAGGGTTATTGCCTGGTTAAATGAAGATCAAATAAAATTGCAGAAGCAGCAGCATCGTTTTATTGGTCACCACCACCACCACCATCATCATCATCGTTGTAATCGTCACGA
The DNA here is from genome assembly GCF_015708825.2 of Lethenteron reissneri. NCBI lineage: Eukaryota > Metazoa > Chordata > Hyperoartia > Petromyzontiformes > Petromyzontidae > Lethenteron > Lethenteron reissneri. The sequence goes on from NC_083780.1 coordinate 5,875,385, forward strand.
CCGTCAACATTGCCAATTCGGCGCACTGTGGCGAGATTGTTGCGATCGTCTTGGGGGGGTCGCGATTGTCGCTGATATCCGATGCACCCCCTGTTCGGGCTACTTTGGAATCCTCGCCTCGAATGCCTCGTGCCGCCACCGTCGATGGCAGGGGTTTTACGAACTCCAGCCCTCGCCACCCTACCACCACGCTACCTCGTTCCCGCCTTTACCAATTCACTCTCCATTCAAACACACTTTAACTCGTTAAACACGTCCCCACGTGACACTCTAAGCAGTAGAGAGCCGATAGATTCAAATCAGGATTTGGATCTCGAAGCGTGTGTACACGTGTGCGCTTGCGCACGTGTTTCCGCGTGAGATAGACACCGTCGATGCCTAAACACGTCGCGTGGAACGCGTCTAACAATGATCGGGCGCGTGCAGCGTGCAACGAGTTCGTTTGCGATTTGAATGAGGGAAGAGCAAATCGGTGAACGCGGAAAGACAGAGTGTGGCTGGCGTTGGTGGCACCGCGTGGCAGAGGTCGCAAACGGGTTTTGATTCTGTACCCGTACCCGGCCATACCAGGGTCGCAAACGGGTACCGTACCTGGCCGTACCCGTACCCTACCCGTACCCGGCCGGGTACGGGTAGGGTACGGGTATCGGGTACCTGATTGCGACCTCTGGGATGAAACCATGTTGCAGGCATGGGTGGGTTGATTCTAGGAACTTGAATTGTGAGAAGAGACAAGACGTTGGGAAATGAGTGACAAACGGTGACTCACCAGTGACTCACAGCCTACCCGTACCCGGCCGCACCAGGGTCGCGTACGGATACGTGTCTGCCCTCTGGAGACGATAGCAACTGTGACACGCTGCGGAGTGCACCGAGACGGAGTCGGAGGTGCGGATGGATGATTTGGGACGCGGGTTCGGGGTTCAATCTTGGCCTCTCGCGCCCCCCCTGTGTGTCTATCCGTGCTGCAAGCGTTTACGTTACCTGCTAGTGAGGGCCTAGTTTTTCTTATGCATCCTAGCCTCGCCTGACAGAGTTTTTGCACTTTCCGGCGACCTCTTTCACTCTCCGAGCTCCATCGAGTGCTCATCTTCTCTCCTCCACCTCTGTGAGTGCCTCCAACAACGCAGGGTCGTGCTGTCTCCTACCTCTGCACCCCTTTCTCCTCTTAACACACTCGTCACTCGGCAGGCCTGTGGCCTGCTCACAGCCCTAGCTCACACCACCCTTCCTCCCCCCTCTGTTACATCCTTCCTATTATTCTGCTTTATGGTCAGTTGGCAGGACGACGGAGTCAAGCACCTGAGGGTTTACCTGGGGAAACCACACGTCGCTCTGAACAACTGGACCGAGCTTGCCGTCACAATCGAGGCTAAATTACTGACATGGACATGCCTCGCTCCGCAGATGTCCTTCAGAGGCCGAGTGCTTGTCGCTAACACCCTGGCAGCATCCGTGCTGTGGCACAAGACCAAGGCCCTCCAGCCTCCTGCTTGGCTACTCACCAGAGTCAACCACTCACTCGCGCACTCGCGCACTTCGTCTGGCATGGGAAGCACTGGCTCAGGCCGGGCGTTCTCTGCTTGCCGGTGGGCGAGGGTGTCCAGGGTCTGGTGGACGTCACCACCAGGGTCATGAGTTTTAGGCTCATGGCCGTTAGGCGGCTGCTGTATAACCGGGAGGAGCTACCCTGGAAGTAGCCGGCCCTCGCCCTGCTGAGGAATGTGGGGGGTTGCCTGGGGTACGGAAATGAGCTTGGTCGACTACACGAGGCTGCCAGGTTATCACCAGAGTCTCTTGGACGCGGTGGTGGAGCTTCGAGTGGAGCAGAACGCGCGCGCCCGAAGACCTCGCGCAGTTCCTGAACGAGCCCTTGTTCTGCAACGGCCTCTTCCAGGGGATCAGAGGAGAGAGGATCCTGGTTCTACGCCTCAAATCAGCAGGGCTGTGTACAGTCTTCAACCACAAGTGGAAGACCTCAGCTGAAATCGCCAGCACCGCGGGACTCTGCTCCATGCTCGCCGGGGAGAAGCTGCTGCGAGACGTGCTCCGTGCCATGAAGGAGCTGCGCCTGAAGCTGGAGGCGCCAGGGGACGGTGGCGGACCTCCCCCCCCCCCCCCCCCGCTCCTCCTCCTTCCCGGAGTTGTGCGTCCCCTGCGCGCAGCCCCCTGGCGACAGCGACTCCAGCAAGCTACTGAAGCTCCGAGGAACGTGCCCCTGAAGAGCGCCCTGAACAAAGCGTTCTACACGTGCTGTGTCAAGGCGCTCTACACGTGCTGTGTCAAGGCGCTCTACACGTGCTGTGTCAAGGCGCTCTACACGTGCTGTGTCAAGGCGCTCTACACGTGGCTGTGTCAAGGCGCTCTACACGTGCTGTGTCAAGGCGCTCTACACGTGCTGTGTCAAGGCGCTCTACACGTGCCGTGTCAAGGCGCTCTACACGTGCCATGTCAAGGCGCTCTACACATGCCATGTCAAGGCGCTCTACACGTGCCGTGTCAAGGCGCTCTACACGTGCCGTGTCAAGGCGCTCTACACGTGCCGTGTCAAGGCGCTCTACACGTGCCGTGTCAAGGCGCTCTACACGTGCCCGTGTCAAGGCGCTCTACACGTGCTGCGTCAAGGCGCTGCATTCCCAAGACCTGACCGACCTACCGGACACAAAATGGAGAGACCATTTCTCTCTCCTCATTGCGGCCACCCCCAGTGGAAACAAATGTACAAGTCTGCCCCGTAGCCAAACAGTGCGGTGACATCCCGTGGAGATTGGCACGCTGCACGTTGCCATCGGCCGTGTGGCTCAGACGAATCTCTTGCCAGGGGTAACAAACTTGTGCATTTCCTGCGGTGCTAGGGAGGATCTGCCCCACCGGTACTTACGCTGCCAGCGGCTCAGACCAATGTTCCGCCTTTTGGGGGACATCTTCAGGAAACTGGGGGTGCCCTTCTACAACAGCAGCTTCGTATATGGGGTGGTGCCTTACCTGGCTAACAAGCGCCACGACCTCGCCAACTTCGCCTGTGCTCAGGCGAAGATGGCGGTGTACAGAATGAGGAAAAGATGCTGGAAGGTGACACTGACGGCTGCTCTGTGCTTCCAGTGTTCAGGGGCCTGCTCAAGGCGCGGCTCCGGCTGGAGCACGCATACCACCTACCTCGTTCCGGCTGGGGAGCCGGACAAGCCCCTCTCTGTACCAGCGTGGACGGCACCCTCGTGGTGTTCACCTTCTGAAGCGCTCGCTCGTCGCAGTGGCGTGCGCGATGACCACCACCACCACAACAACCACCACCACCACGTGACTTTTCTTTCGTGTTGTGCGCGGTACATTTAGCGCCACAGTGCGTGGATTTATAGCGTTTGTTTATTTGTGTTGCTGGTGATTTTGTATTTCGTATTGGAATCGCCTCCAGTGCTGTTGCTGCTGGCGGCAATAAAAGTTGTTAACAAGTCAAAAGTCTCTCCTCTTCGCCGGTGATTTCAGTATCCGCGTTAATGATTCACCCCCCTCCCCCACTCTCCCTCTTTCCCTCTTTCAGAATTAATTTTCCTCTTCCTCCCATCTCTCTCTCGTTAACATCACCCCCACGCACCACGCCACCCACTCGCCTTACCCTTGACTTTGTCATTCCCATAGTCGAGTCCATTACGCTCGCCCAGTCGTTATACCGTCACGGAATACCATTTTATCATAATCTAATTATTAGCCCTCGTCCTCCTGGGACCGATGCCACCATAACAATGTATGCCTTTTCCTTCTGCAACTCGTAAACTAAACTATAAACTAAACTATTATTTTCTACCCGGTTAATGCCCCGCTGAGTCGCTTCGTAGCTCTTTTTCGGAAGCGGCCTGGCCATCACAAATGATATCTCAACAGAAGTGTCTTATCATCATCATCATCATCACGTGGAAATGTATAGCAGCGAATATTACTCTGAACGCGTGGTGATGTTGATTCTAAACGTGGAGGGAATAAATCCCGGAGGACCCGGAAAAAAATCCACGTGACCACGGGGAGAACGCGCGGTGCCTTCGTGTACGAGAACGACCCGCGGAAGCGGATATCAAAGAACTAATTCCGAAACCCATTCTGCAAGTGAGTGCCTTGTGTTCCAAACTAAAACTATGAATACTCTTTGGTTCTTTCGGCAAGATCACGTAGGTCGAAAAAAAAATAGATCACGACGTTTCGATCGCAACGCAAGCAATCGTCATCATTCCGCCTGATGACGATTGCTTGAGTTGCGATCGAAACGTCGTGATCTATTATTTTTTCTACCTACGTGACTTTACCGAAAAAAACAAAGAGTATGGATTCCTGCAGTCACGAAAGCTTCAAATCAAGATTAAAACTATTAAAACTTCACTTTTTTTATTTTACAAGGTAAGGCACTGATCTGTGCAGCTCTTTATTCAGAAGCGACCTGGCCACCACAAATGACACCTCAACGAAGTGGGCTTATCGTGTGGAAATGTACAGCAGCCAGATATTCATTCCAAATGTGGCACGAACAAACCAGAGGACCCGGAGAAAAATTCCACGCGACCACGGGGAAAACGCGCAAACTCCAAACATACAGCAGCAGGCATCGTCAGGGTAAGGGATCGAACCCGCGACATCCTGTACACCGGGCGAGGTAGTTAACAGCTCGCCACGGCGGCACCCACACAAGATACAAACACATATATAACTGCTCACCTCGAGCTATAAATGCCCTGATTGTGCATTGCCTTTGTACTGTTCGCCGTTTGGCGTTTTCTGGTCGCAGCGTTGTAATACGGTGGTTTTTTTCTGTAATATTTGCTGGTTTATCCAGGATGTTTCTGTTGCGCGTCGTCGCTTTAAGATGTTTCTCTGTTCATATTTTGTTTGTTGCGGTTGCACCCGACTCAAGAGCCGCATGGCTCACAGGGCTATGCCTAATAAATGAAAAAAATTACACTGCTAGTGAGACTAGGCCATTAAAAAGAAGGCTGCTGCTGTCTCTGGCGTGGGCCAATCAGTTTCAATGACAATTCCCAGATATTATCGGAGCATGTTTGTTTGCATGTTCAACACACGTACTGCGCGTGGGGTTTATGCGAACTTGATTCCTTGCAAAAAGGTGTCTATTTTTGTGCCTGAACATCTTAACACAACTCCTGTTTTATTGCCAGCAAGGGTCAAACCTATTCTTATTTTTCATACTTTGATACTGGCAAAAAAAACCGATCCCATGATACGTAAACACCACTGATGCTTAGAACTCTTCCTGCACGTCAATCTGTCTTCAACCCCCAAGCTTCTAAGTGTTCCCCCCGTGTCCTCTCGCTTCCCCAAAGGCAGCTCACCATCCCCCGAACCTAATCGCTTACTTTTGCAGACGGTTGTAGTTTTGTTGTTGTTGTTGTTCCAACATCGCATCCCTCCTCTCTAATGGACTCGCTCTCACTTCTCCTTTAGACTTCCCAGTCCGCCATTACACAGCGGGTAACACCGTAGAAGATGGTTTATGTCGTCAATTGGATTTTCACTCGAGGTGCGGGGTGGTGTTGTGGAGGTCATTATGTGGACTGAACGGCTGAGTGGGTGGGTGGGTTGGTTTATCGGCAAGAGAGGTGAATAACATGAAATTATATATTTAGTTTTCCTCCAAGCAGCCAGTTTCACCACGTGGTACACAAAAAACAAAGACAACCAAACTGAGAGTTTGGATCCATCATTGGCGTTGCGTTCCGGCAGCATCATCTTCGTCTTCTTCTTCTCTCTCTCTCGAGAGAGGGGCGAGCGTCTGGCTATAGTTTCGCCTCTCTGAGATGCCTCTCAGAATCCAACAAACGGTTAGGTGGCTTTTATTTAAAGCCATCGACTGCACTGATGCCGCACAAGCACAAAGATCAGACCCGCGAAGCCCGTGACAGACTGCGGGGGGGGGGGGGGGGGTATATTCTTGGGTTTTTTCGGTAAAGTCACGTAGGTAAAAAATAAAGATAAAATAAAAATAAAAAAATCACGACGTTTCGGAGGCAACACAAGCCTCCGTCTTCAGGTGGAACCGTCACAGCACGCTCGCTGTATCAAGTAAATGAGAAATTCCAAGAGATCCGACCCCGTCGGATGTGAGTGTGAAAGCGATGGGTATTATAATCTTAGGTTTTTTCGGTAAAGTCACGTAGGTAAAACATCAAAATTAATAAAAATAAAATAAAATGAAGATCACGACGTTTCGGAGGCAACACAAGTCTCCGTCATCAGGTGAGACTTGTGTTGCCTCCGAAACGTCGTGATCTTTATTTTATTTTATTTTTATTAATTTTGATGTTTTACCTACGTGACTTTACCGAAAAAACCTAAGATTATGAATCCTTGCAGTCACGAAAGCTTCAAATCTAGAATCGATGGGTATTACCTTGTTATCGCGGCATCTCTTGAGGAAGGCCAGCGTCTCGAGAAGCTGTGGCTTCTTGTCTCGTCTGTTAAAAACTCTAACAGATAGGTGGAATTCCTCCCCGTAGAGGGTATTAATTCTAGATTTGAAGCTTTCGTGACTGCAAGGATTCATATTCTTGGTTTTTTTCGGTAAAGTCACGTAGATTATGTTCGCGAGTGGCACATACGAAGGCCGCCACGGCACACGAGGGGGGGGGGGGGGGGGGGTCCACGCCCAGAGCTGGGGTCTGCAATTGTGGGAAATGACAGGAAAAGGAAGTTCTACTATAGTATGCAGACGTGAAAACAATCGTAGGTAATTTCACTCACACATAAACTCGCTTATACGTGAACTCGATCATACGTAATTTCAATCATACATAAATTCGATCATTCGTAAACTCAATCAGACGTAAACTCACTAATACATTAACTAGATATTGCATGAACTCGTACATAAACTCGATTATACCTCAACTCCCCCATTCATACATACATTTGATTACATGTACAGTAAGCTCACTCATACATAAACTCAATGAGATGTAAGCTCACTCAAACATAAACTCACGTACACCTATAACCCACTCCTAACACGTGTAGTGACATGGGAGGGGAAGGGCTGCTGGGGGGCTCTGGGACCCTGGGCAGCCCAGGCGCTTGGGCCCCTTGGCGCCAGGCGCTGGGTTCCCAGGCGGCCCAGACGCTTAAGCCCCTTGGCGCCACCAACGGGGGGGGGGGAGGCTGTGTGTGCTCTGTGGGATATCTGGGGGCGCACACGGCCCCACCCCTCGTTGGGGACGAGGCATAAAAGGGGAGCTCCCTGGACAATCAGGGCCAGTTGTAGCTCAAGACCCAAGACCCAAGACCAGCCATGTGAGGACCCTGGGACGCTGTGATGGCCAGTGGTGGGACTCTGGAACTCCCGGCTCTACGTCCTTGTGAGGGCGAGTTCCAGAGCGTAGCCAGAGTAGTCTATCTAGGCTGTGTACCTAGGCTGTGTATCTAGGCTGTGTACCTAGGCTGTGTACCTAGGCTGTGTACCTAGGCTGTGTACCTAGGCTGTGTATCTAGGCTGTGTATCTAGGCTGTGTACCTAGGCTGTGTACCTAGGCTGTGTACCTAGGCTGTGTATCTAGGCTGTGTACCTAGGCTGTGTACCTAGGCTGTGTACCTAGGCTGTGTACCTAGGCTGTGTATCTAGGCTGTGTACCTAGGCTGTGTACCTAGGCTGTGTACCTAGGCTGTGTACCTAGGCTGTAACAGAGTATCAGGACTGTTGGAGTGTTGGATTGTAATAAAGAAGTTACCTCTACAAGTGTCTCCGGAACCCGTTACACATGAACTCATACAAAAACTCACTCAGACGTAAACTAACTCCTTATACATGAATTAACTCAGACGTGAACTCACTCAGACGTAAATTCATCTCCTTATACATGAAATCACTCAGACGCAAACTCACTCATATATAAACTCATTCAGACGTAAACTCACTGATACGTATAGTCACTCAGCCGTAAACTCACTCTCTATACATGAAATCACTCAGACGTAAACGCACTAATGTATTATACATAGACGTAAACTGACTCGTACATGAAGTCACTCAGACCTAAACTCACTCTTTATACCTGAACTCACTCAGACATAAACTCACTCCTTATACATTAATTCACTCAGACGTAAACTCACTACAGGGATCTCCCTGCAGTGTATGACCCACGGTCGGCCCCACGCGGTGCCCGCAAGCGTACGAAACCTTGCGAAATCGGACTTGGGTGACTGCATGAACCGGAAAGTATTAACTGGGAACGAATGGACCGACCGACCATCAAAGATCGTCATGGACCCGACGAAGGAAGAAACGGAGTCTACGGGGGAGGTGACAGCAGCGGGTCGCGGAGGAAACCGGCGGCGAGGAGAGACGCCGGGACGGAACCGCGTGTGGCGATCCCACTCCGAATCGGCACCTTCGCCGCGGTCGCCCATGCTCGCCTGCTTCCGCTGCGGCCAGCTTTGACACCTCGCACGGGGATGCCAAGATTCGCGGGGACATCGATAGAGTCCCCCCGCACCAGAGGTCGCAAACGGGTTTTGATTCCTTACCCGTACCCGTACCCGGCCGCACCAGGGTCGCAAATTGGTACCCGTACCCGTACCCGGCCGGGTACGGGTACCCGTTCCCTACCCGTACCCTACCCGAAATGAGTGACAAACGGTTACTCACCAGTGACTCACGGCCTACCCGTACCCGGCCGCACCAGGGTCGCAAATGGGTACCCGTACCCGTACCCTACCCGAAATGAGGGACAAACGGTTACTCACCAGTGACTCACGGCCTACCCGTACCCGTATCCGGCTGCACCAGGGTCACAAATGGGTACCCGTACCCAGCCGGGTACGGGTAGCCGGGTTTCGGGTAGGGTACGGGTATCGGGTAACCGGTTGCGACCTCTGCCCCGCATCCACCGCTTCGTCGACAGCCACGGTCCAGCCGAGGCGAGTCGCGATGCCTCTATGACACCCGACCGAGCCATCGGGTGTCATAGAGGCAATGCCCGGGCACACGCGGTGGCGACAGCTGGCGCGCCGAGTAGTAGCAGCGCGGCGGCTGGTTCATCGGGAATAGTCGGGCTTTGTGCGAGGCGTGGCATTTGGTGTGTTAGGGGACCAATATTATTCATAATTCAACGTTTTTGGGTTTAGATCGCGTTATTTATAGATGTGTCGTAACCCTCCACCACCCGACACGGCCAATCAGTAAATAAGTGTCACGTTGACAAAAGACAAAATAGTGCACTGCTTTAGCCCACCGGTGTGTGTGTTGAAGCGTGAAACCACAACATTTACAATTTGAGTAGCACTGTGACGTTTCGCTGGTAATTGCATCCAGCATCATCGGGCAATTCGCCATCGAGAGGTTTTGACATTTTGGTGACGGATCGCCTGTGAAATTGTGTTTTTGGTTGTGTGTTAAAGGGCGATCACATGTTCTAAGTTATCAGTGAGTCGGCGGACTTCATTCATAATCAATATACATATAACAGAACAAAAAGGTGTCTCTGAGAGCTACATTACACGTAAACTCACCCAGCCGTAACCTCGCTCCTGATACATGAACTCACTCAGCCGTGAACTAACTAACTCATACGCTTGCACAAAGCAACGGCGAATAACACGGCGATTTAAAAAAAAAATACAGCAACGGTTCAACATCATACAAGGAGAGGACGAATCACACCTGCAGATTCCACAGCTGTTAACTCGCAGTTACAAGACACACTTTGATCTGTCGAACGCGTCATCTATGTCACGACCACGGGAATAACTCTCTCTTTCTCTCTCGCGCGCTCTCTCTCAGGGAAGTTCAACTGGAAGTCACAACAATAACCGAGTCCCATCTCTCTCTCTCTCTCGCTTCTGCTGCTGTTGCTGATTCGTAATTGGACTCCGTTTCATCTCTCCTGGCCTCTCGTAATGAGACGCGCGCACGGGTTGGCCTCTCTGCTGATGCGGCTGTCCCAACTCTCCGTTGCGTCGTCATTAGGGCCCAGCGCGAAGCAGTGACGATGTTTAACGAACACCGCACCGGGTACTCAGTTCAAAGCCGAGTTCGAGCTCGGGGAAGCCCAGCGACGATTCAGATCATCGTCACCGGTGTTTGGTGGCCGTGAGCGGGAATCGAACTCGGGGTCGCCGGGTTCGAATCGCAGCGCGCTCACCGCTACACCGCCGCTCCCCACACTCACACACAAAGATCCCCCGTGTAGCCTTAACAGACTACCCTATACACTACCCTGCTGTTGGCGAGTGGCACATACGAAGGCCGGCACGGTGGCACACGAGGGGGGGGGTGGGGTGGCCCAGCGGCACACCCGAACGCCTTTTGTCACGAACGAACACACGGGCGCGCGCACGCGCGCGCCATAAATCAACGCTCTCGACTCCTCATTCACGCGCAATCACGCGCGCTCACATCCCGTACTCAACTCTTTCCCCCCCTCTCTCTCTCTCTCTCCTTGCCCATATCCCGGAGTAGCCGGCTCGCTGGCAATAAATCAACTTTACAATACGGGGGGACGCGCCACTCGCGAACGCGCGCACAAGGGGGTGCTCAATGGGACATCGTAAAGGGGTCAAAGGGGCGAGGAGAGGGTAAAATGAGAAAGACAAACGCGGAGGGAGCGACGGAGAGACGTGAGCGCGACGCCTCGAGAGGGCGAGAGAGAGAGAGAGAGAGGAGGCCGAGACAAGAGAGACGCAAAGAGACGACGGCACAGGAGGCAGCGCGGGTAGAGCGAACAGCAAGAAGGTAATTAGAATAATTATCGTAAATACGCAATGCCTGATGAGAGAGAGAGAGAGTGACTCGACAGACGTATGCACGTACAGGAAAGTATGCACAGGGAGGGAGAGAGAGAGAGACCGCACAGGGACAACGATGAACGAATACACGAGGAGGCATGGAGGGGACACGGGGCCTGGAGCGGTGGCGTGGATGAGGATGGTGATGACGAGGAAGAGGTATAGAAGGAGAGGCAGAGAGCCGGGGGTGAGGGGGAAGGGGAGAAGAGTCAGGAGGAGAGACAGGGAGAGAGGCACAGAGAGAGAGAGTGGGCGATGGAGGAGGCCGTGTGCTCGGTGGCAGATGACGGGGGGCTCTGCATGCTGATATGAGCTACCCGTCGGAGGCCGTCGGACTGCGAGAAGGGCTGCGTGCAGAACGAGAGAGTGAGCGAGAGAGAAAGCGAGAGGTGGGGGTTTACATAAAGCAAGTTTAAAATTTTTAAATAAATAAAAATTACGAAATGATGAACGAAGCAAAGTGCCGACTACACCGAGCATCTTCTTGTTTCAACTGATCGTAAAAAAAGAGAAGAGTCAGGAGGAGAGACAAGGAGAGAGGCACAGAGAGAGAGAGGAGGGGGAGATGGCCACACCAAGAGGAGATGGCCACCGTCTCTTCTGGGTCCAGATTTCGCACGCAACATTTATTGTCGCCAGCCACGAGGATGACTTCAGGATTCGGGTCCAAGAGCGGCCAATCACAAGGGGATTGAGCGGTGGATGGTGCAGGAGGGCGGGTTGATGGGGGGTTATCGCCTCCTGCAACAATCCAGTAACATCATCAATAGCTACTAAATACCCAAACGATATCAAATAACTTGCAAAAGACGTTAAAACTTATTTTTTTTAATACTTAAAACCAAAGCCGCGTGCCTGCGTGTCCTTTAGGGCAGTGCATGGTGCTTCGTCTTAGCCTGGGGGTGCATCACGTGATGCCCTTTGTGGGGGTGCGAGACATGGGCCAGATTTTTGTTTGAGACGGTAAATCATCGAAAACACAAATTAAGAACGGGGCCCGTACGTTACAACTTACTTTTCGATTTAAAGCTTTCGAGACTGCAGGGATTCATATTTTTGGTTCTTCTACGTGACTTTGCCGAAAGAACCAATAATATACAATTCTAGATTTGAAGCTTTCGTGACTGCAATGATTCATATTCTTAGGTTTTTTCGGTAAAGTCACGTAGATAAAAAAACAACAATGTTTGATGTTAATGAACACACAAAGTAAGTTGTATATTATTAAAATTAAAATAAAATAAGAATCACGACGTTTCGGAGGCAACACAAGCTTCCGTCTTCAGGTGGAACCGTCACAGCACGATAGCTGTAGTAAGTTGATGCAGCAATCGTGCTGTGACGGTTCCACCTGAAGACGGAAGCTTGTGTTGCCTCCGAAACGTCGTAATTTTTATTTAATTTTATTTTTATTTTAATAATATACAACTTACTTTGTGTGTTCATTAACATCAAACATTGTTGTTGTTTTCAACGAATGATAACCAAAGGGGTGCAGGGCTGCAAGTAAAGGTTCGTGACCCGCGCGTGTCCGGCAGCTGACGTGTTCGGTATTTTGAAAGAGCTGAAATAATGCGCACAGCTTTGTGACGAGGGCGCGCTCATTCGGGGTCCCCCCAGGACCCCTCGCGAACTGCCCCCTCGGAGCACGCGGCAGAGTTCCTGGCAGGTCCCCCCCTACCCCCTGCCCCCCCACCGTCGGAGCCGAGTTGATAACACTGGTCAACAACAAAAATTAACCCGTAAAAACAACGTTTTTCACTATAAATGTTTTATATGCGTGGCATTGGTTTTATTTTATTATTCATTTCTGTTTTTTCTTGAGTAAGAGTTTCATTTTCATCACATTGGTATTTTAAATTAAATTAGAAATTTCATTTTTCCTAAAAAGTGGAAAATTTTGGAAAAAAATTTCACGAAAATACATTGTCACGCACAACGAGTCTGTGTGCAAAATGTCAGCTCGATTGGATCACGGTAAGTGGGTTAAAAAACGACCGAAAGATTTGCACGGTCGTAAGCGCGCAAGCAAGCAAGCAAGTGAACTTAATATAAAGGATTTAAAAAATTGCATTGTCCTTGAAACTGATTGGTCCACACCAGAGACGGCTTTCTTTTGAGCCTCGTCTCAATTGCTGCTAGACCAGAGGACGCCAAGAGGCGTACAGCTCAAATACAATGCACTATCAAAGTAATGAGGGCTCGGGGTAAGCATCTACATCATTAGACCTCCTTTGCCAGTACCAAGAGATAATAAGAAGGTTTTTCCACTTTTTTTCTGGCAACAAAACTGAAACCGTTTTGCAAGAAATCATGTGTGCATTAACCATAATACTTGCGGTCAAAATGCAAACAAAAAAACACTCTGATAATATATTGGCATTGTCCTTGAAACTGATTGGTCCTCACCAGAGACGGCTTTCTTTTGAGCCTCGACCCAATTGGTGCTCGACCAGAGGACGCCAAAAGGCGTAACAGCATCAACATCATTAGACCTTTAGATAATTTGGTGCTGGCAAAGGAGGTCTAATGATGTAGATGCTCACCCCGAGCCCTCATTACTTTGATCGTGCATTGTCTTTGAGCTGTACGCCTTTTGGCATCCTCTGGTCTAGCACCAATTGAGACGAGGCTCAAAAGAAAGCTGTCTCTGGTGTTGGACCAATCAGTTTCAAGGACAATGCATACCGGCAAGAAAGATCCCACATTGATGATAATGAAAATGAAGAAAATGATGCACGGGCAACAGGACACACAGCCCCAACAGTGTGGTGGATGAAGGGAAATCCGCCCGCGACCCCCCCATGGAATTGTCTGAGCGCAAACGCCTTCTGGAAGATTTTTGCAGTTTTTTTCCTAAATTTTTCTGTTTTGCGCATAGTCACTTTAAGATGTGTTCTTGTTCAGCTCTAAAGAAGACGAGTTGGTCAACCTAGACGATGATTCAAAAGTGCATCACAACTCCCAGAGACTTCCATAACATCGGAAGCCAAGAGCGTTCCAGACGGTCGCGGCAGCGCTTCTGAAAACCCCTCTCTCGCCACCCTCCGCTCTTCTCTCAAAACCAACTCGCTGTCTCTCTTGCCCATCCTTCCATCTCCCCCTGCCGTCCTCCCCGCTCGCGATAACGCCCCTTGACCTGTCGCCCAACACACACTGGGATTGTTGCACACAGCGTTGGTGCATTTTCTGGATGATTTTTTTGCTGGTTTTTTTCCTGGATTTTGCTGTTTTGCGCATAGTCACTTTAAGATGTTTTCTTGTTCATGTTTTAGTTTTTTTGTTTGTTGCGGTTTGAACCCGATTCAAGAGCCGAATGGCTCACAGGGCTATACCAAATACTAAATGAAAACTGAAACTGAAAGCCTCGCTCGCCCGGCTTGCGACTGCCTCCTACAGACATCTCCCGCACTGGTCGCGTTTCTGCACCGAATTACCAAGTGGTGAGCACGTACAGAGCAGTGGTTACTAATCCTTTACTGTGTAGTGTATAGCGTAGGGTATAGTGGTGTAGTGTATAATGTAGTGTATAGTGTTGTAGTGTATAGTGTAGTGTATAGTAGTGTTGTTGTATAGTAGTGTATAGTGTAGTCTATAGTGTAGTGTACAGTGTAGTGTATAGTAGTGTATAGTGTAGTGTATATTAGTGTAGTTGATAGTAGTGTATAGTGTAGTGTATAGTAGTGTATGGTGTAATGTATAGTAGTGCAGTGTATAGAGTAGTGTATAGTGTAGTGTATAGTAGTGTATAGTGTAGTGTATATTAGTGTAGTGGATAGTAGTGTGTAGTGTATAGTGTAGTGTATGGTGTAGTGTATAGTAGTGTAGTGTATAGTGTAGTGTGTAGTGTAGTGTATAGTAGTGTATGGTGTAGTGTATAGTAGTGTATAGTGTAGTGTATAGTAGTGTATGGTGTAATGTATAGTAGTGTAGTGTATAGCGTAGTGTATAGTGTAGTGTATAATGCAGTGTATAGTAGTGTATAGTAGAGTAGTGTATTGTAGTGTATAGTAGTGTATAGTGTAGTGTATAGTAGTGTATGGTGTAGTGTATAGTGTAGTGTATAGAGTGTTGTATAGTGAAGATAAGTGGTTATTAACCCTTTACTGCAACATTGCACCCCTTTGGTTCTCAATCGCAATTGTTGTATATACAATATATAATGTTAAAAACACATCGAGTTTGATGTAACAGCGTAAGGTGTAACTTACGTGGCCGTGCTCAATTTGTGTTTTCGATTATTTACCTTCTAAAAAAAAAACCGCCCACCTCTCGCACCCCCAGAAAGGGCATCTCGCATCCCCACGTGGTGGCGAGATGCACCCCCAGGTGAAGAATAAGAAGAATAAGAAGAATAAGAAGAATAAGAAGAATAAGAAGAATTAGAAGAATTAGAAGAATAAGAAGAATTAGAAGAATTAGAAGAATTAGAAGAATAAGAAAAATTAGAAGAATAAGAAGAATTAGAATAAGAAGAATTAGAAGAATAAGAAGAATTAGAAGTATAAGAAGAATTAGAAGAATAAGAAGAATTAGAAGAATAAGAAGAATAAGAAGAATTAGAAGAATAAGAATAATTAGAAGAATAAGAAGAATTAGAAGAATAAGAAGCATTAGAAGAATTAGAAGAATTAGAAGAATTAGAAGAATAAGAAGAATTAGAAGAATTAGAAGAATTAGAAGAATAAGAAGAATTAGGAGAATAAGAAGAATTAGAAGAATTAGAAGAATAAGAAGAATTAGAAGAATAAGAAGAATTAGAAGAATTAGAAGAATTAGAAGAATTAGAAGAATTAGAAGAATAAAAAGAATTAGAAGAATTAGAAGAATAAGAAGAATAAGAAGAATTAGAAGAATTAGAAGAATAAGAAGAATTAGAAGAATTAGAAGAATAAGAAGAATTAGAAGAATTAGAATAATTAGAAGAATAAGAAGAATTAGAAGAATTAGAAGAATAAGAAGAATAAGAAGAATTAGAAGAATAAGAAGAATGAGAATAATTAGAAGAATAAGAAGAATTAGAAGAATAAGAAGAATAAGAAGAATTAGAAGAATAAGAAGAATGAGAATAATTAGAAGAATAAGAAGAATTAGAAGAATTAGAAGAATTAGAAGAATTAGAATAATTAGAAGAATAAGAAGAATTAGAAGAATTAGAAGAATAAGAAGAATTAGAAGAATAAGAAGAATGAGAATAATTAGAAGAATAAGAAGAATTAGAAGAATTAGAAGAATTAAAAGAATAAGAAGAATTAGAAGAATAAGAAGAATAAGAAGAATTAGAAGAATTAGAATAATTAGAAGAATAAGAAGAATTAGAAGAATTAGAAGAATAAGAAGAATTAGAAGAATTAGAAGAATTAGAAGAATTAGAAGAATAAGAATAATTAGAAGAATAAGAAGAATTAGAAGAATAAGAAGCATTAGAAGAATTAGAAGAATTAGAAGAATAAGAAGAATAAGAAGAATTAGAAGAATTAGAAGAATTAGAAGAATAAGAAGAATTAGAAGAATAAGAATAATTAGAAGAATAAGAAGAATTAGAAGAATAAGAAGCATTAGAAGAATTAGAAGAATTAGAAGAATTAGAAGAATTAGAAGAATTAGAAGAATTAGAAGAATAAGAAGAATTAGAAGAATTCGAAGAATTAGAAGAATTAGAAGAATAAGAAGAATTAGGAGAATAAGAAGAATTAGAAGAATTAGAAGAATAAGAAGAATTAGAAGAATTAGAAGAATAAGAAGAATAAGAAGAATTAGAAGAATTAGAAGAATTAGAAGAATTAGAAGAATAAGAAGAATTAGAAGAATAAGAAGAATAAGAAGAATAAGAAGAATTAGAAGAATTAGAAGAATTAGAAGATTTAAAAGAATTAGAAGAATTAGAAGAATAAGAAGAATTAGAAGAATAAAAAAAGAATTAGAAGAATTAGAAGAATAAGAAGAATTAGAAGAATAAGAAGAATTAGAAGAATAAGAAGAATAAGAAGAATTAGGAGAATAAGAAGAATTAGAAGAATTAGAAGAATTAGAAGAATTAGAAGAATTAGAAGAATAAGAAGAATAAGAAGAATTAGAAGAATTAGAAGAATTAGAAGAATTAGAAGAATTAGAAGAATAAGAAGAATAAGAAGAATTAGAAGAATTAGAAGAATAAGAAGAATTAGAAGAATAAGAAGAATTAGAAGAATTAGAAGAATAAGAAGAATTAGAAGAATTAGAATAATTAGAAGAATAAGAAGAATTAGAAGAATTAGAAGAATAAGAAGAATTAGAAGAATTAGAAGAATTAGAAGAATTAGAAGAATAAGAAGAATTAGAAGAATTAGAAGAATTAGAAGAATAAGAAGAATAAGAAGAATTAGAAGAATTAGAAGAATTAGAAGAATAAGCACCACTCCTTTAGACAATACACCCGTCGTTTATTTACATGTACACGTATGTTGGACTTCTTTCACACCCTACCTAGCCAGCCGTGCTGTCTGTATGTTGGACTTCTTTCGCACCCTACCTAGCCAGCCGTGCTGTCTGTATGTTGGACTTCTTTCGCACCCTACCTAGCCAGCCGTGCTGTCTGTATGTTGGACTTCTTTCGCACCCTACCTAGCCAGCCGTGCTGTCTGTATGTTGGACTTCTTTCGCACCCTACCTAGCCAGCCGTGCTGTCTTGTTATCCATCGCCTCTCAGCCTCCACAACCACCACCACCCCCCTGCAACATCGCTTCGAC
This sequence comes from Lethenteron reissneri, assembly GCF_015708825.2. Lineage (NCBI taxonomy): Eukaryota > Metazoa > Chordata > Hyperoartia > Petromyzontiformes > Petromyzontidae > Lethenteron > Lethenteron reissneri. The sequence continues at coordinate 5,892,893 of NC_083780.1, forward strand.
TTTACGTCATTTCGATGTTCGTCGCCGCACCTTGTCAGGAACGCATCCCCGACGTAGACCGGGGAATGACTCCACTTTGACACTCGCGGGGGAGACGTTGAAGATGACGTCACAGCAACGTCGTTGCGTGTCGCAGGGTCAGCGTCACTGAAGTCGGGATTTGTAATAAAATAAATTCACGTTTTGTTTGAAATTGCTGCGCGAGTAAATTCACCGCATTGTCATAACGAACAAAATCACCCCCTTCTCGTCTCACTAAAACGACTCGCGTTTCGGTCGAAAGAGAGAGAGAGAAAAAAATAGAATGAACTTTAATGAGCTCTCAGCTGGTTTAGCAAAGGTCATCAATACATCAAAACACGAGCCATGTTGGGGGGGTGAGAGGGGGGGGTTGGGGGGGGGTTGGGGGGCGTTGGGGGGGTTGGGGGGGTTGGGGTTGGGGGAGTAGGGGGGGTTGGGGGGGCGTTGGTGGGGGGGCGTTGGGAGGGTTGGGGGTTGGGGGGATTAGGGGGTAGGGGGGGTTGGGAGGCGTTGGGGGGGTGTTGGGGGGGATTGGGGGGGGTTGGGGGTAGGGGGGGTTGGAGATTTGGGGGAGTTAGGGGGTAGGGGGGGTTGTGTGGGTGTTGGGGGTGGGGTTGGGGTGATTGGGGGGTAGGGGGCGTTGGGGGGTCGTTGGGGGGGGGGCGTTGAGGGGGTGGGGGGGGGCAGCTCGTGAATGCTGGTGAGGGGCTGTTGACGGCGGTTGCCGGGCAACCGTTTGGAGACCCATAAAGCAACGGGACAAAGAGAGGGGGAACTTGCTGATGAAAGGAGAGGCGATAGCGGGCTAATTAACTCGCCTCTGTGTGTTTTGTTTTTGTTCTTGTTGTTGCTGTTGATTAGCCAACGACTATAGACAGACCTGTGGAACGAGACGATGGGATGGGATGGTTCGAGGGGGGGAGTGGAGGGAATCGAACTCGGACGGCCGGTCAAGAGTTTGTCTTGAATCAATTACTTATCACGTGACGCGCTCCCAGAAGGACGCGCGGCTGATGCACGGAGGCCGTCGGACTGCGAGAAGGCTGCGTGCAGAGCGAGAGAGTGAGCGAGAGAGTGAGCGAGAGAGAGAGTGAGCGAGAGAGTGAGCGAGAGAGAGAGTGAGCGAGAGAGTGAGCGAGAGAGAGAGTGAGCGAAAGAGTGAGCGAGAGAGAGAGTGAGCGAAAGAGTGAGCGAGAGAGAGAGTGAGCGAGAGAGTGAGCGAGAGAGAGAGTGAGCGAAAGAGTGAGCGAGAGAGTGAGCGAGAGAGTGAGCGAGTGAGCGAGAGAGTGACCGAGAGAGTGATCGAGAGAGAGAGTGACCGAGAGAGTGAGCGAAAGAGAGAGCGAGAGAGCGAGCGAGAGGTGGGGGTGTTACATAAAGCAAAGTTTAAAATGTAAAAAAAAAATTACGAAATGATGAACGAAGCAAAGTGCCGGCTACACCGAGCATCTTCTTGTTTCCACTGATCGTAAAAAAAAAGATGCACGGAGGAGCCACTCCCTCCCTCCTCCCTCTCCCTCCCTCCCTCCCTTCTCTCTCTTTTTATGATTTTTTTTACCATCAGAGGAAGCAAGAAAATGCTCGGTGTAGTCGGCACTTTGCTTCGTTCATCATTTTGTTTTAGTTTTTTTAGTTTTTTTTAAATGCATTGCTCTATGTGCCCCCCCCCCCACCCTGTCTAAATGAAAGCCTTCCCTCCCTTCCTCCCTCCCTCCATCCTATCCCTCCCCTCCCTCCTCTCCCTCCATCCCTCCCATCCCTCCATTCTTCCCATCCCACCATCCCTCCCATCCCTCCTCTGCCTTCATCCCTCCACTCCCTCCCATCCTTCCTTTCCCTCCCTCCATCTGGCATTCCCTCCCCTCCCTCCCCTCTCGCGTCTCCATCCTGACCCGAATGTGAACTTTCAGAACAGCGATCGTGAGCCAAAGAGTCTCTCTCACTCGCTCTCTCTCTGCCCAGCGAGCCCCGTGTTGTGCAATTGATTCTGTGCGTCCGGCCGCACGAGAACGGGCTCGCGCAAACGTGTAGATGGTTTACGCAGATTAATTTGACTAATGGGCGCATTGATTTATTGATCGAGCGGCCTGATTGATGAGCGCGTGTGGCTGTTCCGTGATACTGTCTGCCTCTGGGGACTTGCTGTGCGTGAGTGTGTGTGTGTGTCTGTCTGTGCGTGTGTGTCTGTGTGTGTGTATGTGCGCCTGTGTGTGTGTCTGTGCGCGTGTGTCTGTGTGTGTCTGTGCGTGTGTGTCTGTGTGTGTGTCTGTGCGTGCGTGTCTGTGTGTGTGTGTGTATGTGCGCCTGTGTCTGTGCGCGTGTGTCTGTGTGTGTGTCGGTCATGTGCTTATGACCGGCTCCATTTTAACAGCAGAGGTCTCACTCGGAATCAGTCGAGCGGCAATATCTTTTCATCGGTTGCGTAACGCTGTGTGGAAGCTACCTTGTCTGTTGCTCCGCACGAAGCTTCAAGTCTTTCCCTCCCTTCTCTACGCTTGCGAAACGTGGACCCCCCTAATAGAGCATCTTCGCCGGTTGGAAACATTTAGGCTGGCCTGCCTACGATCCATCCTGGGTTTAACCAGGCTGGATTGTGTGAGGAGCTCACAAATACTTGAAAGATCTGGGCAAAGTCCCATCAGTGAGCTCCTCCGGCAGGCAAGGCTGCGTTGGCTAGGTCATGTAGCCCGCATGCCCATTCGCCGCATGCCGAAACAGCTTTTGTTCGGCCGGATCGAGGGGGCTAAACGGGCGCGGCACGGGATAGAAAAGAGATGGAGTGATGTAGTACAGAAGGACGTGGAGCTGAGTGGACTTGCCGATGACTGGTACCAGCGGTGTCAAGATCGGCATCTGTGGAGGAGGCTCGTGAAGGACGCTACTGGGCAGTTGGAGGCAGTCGCCCTCCAACAATAGCGGAGGGTGGAGAAGCGACGCTCAAAACAACGAGCGGAGCGCCGGGTGGCTAAAGCACATCAAGTTGGCACAGTAGGGGGCACAGGCGGTGCATCAGCCAGTCATCTCGGTCATCTCAGTCAGTCGACCCGTGGCACCTGCTGGGTCTGCCCCGTGACCTCCTGCCAGCGGGCGTTCGACACTTCACGTGGCCTCAAGGTGCACATGGCCTGGCACAAGCGTCGTGGTGACGACACCGCCACTTAGTGGAGAATGGCGGTTGTTCTTGTTGTTGTGTGTGTGTCTGTGTGGGGGAGCGGTAGTGTAGTGGTTAGTGCGCTGCGCTGCGCTATGAACCCGGCGACCCGAGTTCGATTCCCACTCACGGCCAACATCAGTGACGACTATCTGAACCGGTCCTGGGCCTCCCCTAGGTCGACCTAGCCTCAAATGAGTACCTGGTGCGGTGTGTAAACATCGTCACTGGGGAGACAAAGGCGGCCGGGCGTGGTGTTGGCCACCCACCCCCTCGTGTGCCGTGCCGGCCTTCATAGGTGCTCGCTAACAGCACTTGCCCCTACAGTCTGCTAAGGCTACACGGGGGATCTTTGTGTCTGTGTGGGCGCTACGAACCCGACGACCCAAGTTCGACTCCACGCTCACGGCCACCAACACCGAGTGGCGATCTGAACCGGTCCTGTCCCGCCACCCCACCCCCCTCCCGTCCCCCCTCCTCCCCTAAGTCGACTCAGCCTGAACTGAGTTCTGAAAAAACTTTCTATGAAATTGCAGTTCATATAGGTAGGCTAAGAATTTACCTTGTTTTTTTTTACTTTAAGTTGTACTGTGCAATACAGTATTGTAATTAATAAATACATACAGTATATAGTTTATACAGTACGGTACTGTAAATTGCTCTGTTTTACTAAATTATCACCATTCTGTAAGACTCCTGGGCAGGCGAGGCCGTCTTCGACTTACGATATGTTCGACTTACGATGATGGGGTCGTCGTAACGCATCTCCGTCGTAAGTCGGGGACTGCCTGTGTAGAGATGTTCCGACGGACGTACTCGTAGACGGAGGTAAGTTAAGGGCTTCCGCCAGGGTTTATTAAAGCTTATCAATACTACACAGCAGGGTACACAACTCCCAGGGGCTAGGGGGGTCCTACTCTGAGTCGGGGTCCCTGCCGGCTAGCTCCGGTCTCTCTCTCTCGTGTCGGATCGGGGACTCTGCCGACTCCACCGAGCGGAGAGAGAAGCACCTCTACGGCTACCACCGGCTTCTCCCCAGACTCACTATTCGATCCCTCTCTCTACCCCTGGTTCCCTCTTCACCAGTGGCGGTTCCTGCAAAATCTCTCAGGGGGGGCAAATGTCTGGATGATTGATAAGGATAAGGTCCACCCATGCAATGAATAAATTAACAGCTTAAGCATGTAAAGGCAACTTCACTTCTTTAATACTAATGAAAAATAAAGTGACTCTTACAATACATCTTGTTTGTTTCTATACTCACTATTAAAACAAACCACTCAAGTTTCTTTTATTAAAGATTCCACTCGGTGGCCACAAATTATATTGTTGGATGAAACGTGCTTACTTATGATGACGTAAGCACGTTAGGGCTTGCCCTCCCGGAAGCCATAGAGAATGCATTGCAGCACCCCCCGGTCGAAAAAAAACATCTTTCAATGTAAGTCTATGGGGCCACTCGGAGCGATTCTCAGCCGGAGTGAAATCGCCCAAAAAGAGGCGGTACTCCACAGACCGTGACATGACGCTGATTGGACTATATCCAGAGGCTGACAGTGACGGCTAGCGTGACTCTGTGGTTGAATGACATTGGTGGTGCGTCGCCCAATCGCCCTAATGAAGAAACCGCCCCTGCTCTTCACCCTGCTTACTCTACCCGTTCCCACAGTGACCCCGCTACGTCACGGGGTATCCCTTAAATGCCCCAGGAGACGTGACGTCATCGCACTGAACGGCACACCTGACGTCACGTCCCCATTTCACTCCTCTACACCTGTATAGGGCAGCCCCGTCGTATGGACGAGGTGATACAACACTAACACGGCATCGTGCCCTCACCGAGAAACTCAGCAGATGACTCTCACCTCTCACCACCACTCATCAGGCAGGGACACTCACACTCAGAAGATTCTCCCACCACCATCCCCTACTCAGAAGAAACTCACGTATCGTCGGACACTAACACCACTCATCTCACTCTCGCTGATCGCACGATACTAACGACTCATAAAATACAAAGATCGCCCGCATAGCGCCCACAACAGAACGTTGGGGCAAGTGTCGTTAGGGGCCGTCCATAAATGACGTCACGCTATTTTGGACGATTTTTGACCCCCCCCCCCCCTCTTTGTCACACGACGTCACAAAAAGTCAGACCCCCCCTTCAAATATGACGTCACAAAGCTCTGCCCCCCCCCCCCGAAAAAAAATAAAACACGCTTCAAATCGCTTTTAACTATTGTCATTGTAGTGCGTATTTAATGTGGCGCTGCACTCTGATGTTGTAGGAGAAAACATTTATGAAAAAGTCTATTTAATTAAGTAGAACGTGTTGTCTATATTTATTCAAAGTTGCGCATTTTGATGTGACGTCACATTTCTCAACCCCCCCCCCCCCTCGTCACACATCGTCACAAATGTCTGACCGCCCCCCTCCCCCACTAGGTGCGTGACGTCATTTATGGACGACCCCTGAGTGAGCACCTCTGAAGGCCGAAACGATGTTTACACATCGCACCGGGTACTCATTTGAGCCTAAGTCGACCTAAGGGAGGCCCAGGACCGGTTCATATTATAATCAACGCTGGTGTTGGTGGCCGTGAGCGGGAATTGACCGATTTCTACCCCGTGAAGGAACTCAACCTCGGAGTGTCGTGGCACGCGGTGCAATGTCGCGATGATCCAGCAGGTGGTGGTGTCTCGCCGTTGTAATGAGCGTGCAGAAAGACAGAGAGACACAGAGATACAGAGAGCAGGGAGAGAGACACACAGATACATTAATGCACAGGGACACGGAGACACAGAGAGACACAGAGCATGGAGACAGACACACAGAGACATCCATGCACAGGGACACGGAGACACATAGAGACACAGAGAGACACAGGGCAGGGAGAGAGACACACAGATACACTTACAGAGACATTCATGCACAAGGACACGGAGACACAGAGAGACACAGAGAGCAGAGAGACAGACACACAGAGACACTTACAGATACATTAATGAACAGGAACACGGAGACACAGAGACACGCAGAGACACGTCCAGAGACATCTATACACAGGGACACGGAGACACAGAGAGACACAAACACAGGGAGAGAGACACACAGAGACATTTACAGAGACGTTCATGCACAGGGACACGGAGACACAGAGACACAGACCAGGGAGACAGACACACAGAGACACGTCCAGGGACATCCATGCACAAGGACACGGAGACACAGAGAGACACAGACCAGGGAGACAGACACACAGAGATATCCATCCACAGGGACACGGAGACACAGAGAGACACAGACCAGAGAGACAGACACACAGAGACATTCATCCACAGGGACACGGAGACACAGAGAGACACAGACCAGGGAGACAGACACACAGAGACACGTCCAGAGACATCCATGCACAGGGAATGGAGAATAGTGTTTGAACTGGAGAAACATCCACACGGCCACGGGGAGGAAGACATGTCAACTCCAAATACACAGCAGCAGCCACCGTCAGAGTCGGCGTCGAATCCACGACCTCCTGCATACCAGGCGAGGGAGTAAACATCACGCCACCACGAGTACATGTTGTGTACATGTTGTGTACATGTTGTGTACGTGTTGTGTACGCGTGCGTGTGTACGTCTGGGGAGCGGTGGCACGGTGGTTAGCGCGCTTTTGACGAACCCGGCCACCCGAGTTCGATTCACGCTCGTGGCTAACACCAGTGACGATTATCTGAACCGGTCCTAGGCCTCCCCTAGGTCAACTCAACCTCAAATTTGTACCCGGTGCGGTGTGTAATCATCGCCATTAGGAAGACAAAGGCGGCCGGGCGTGGTGTTGGCCACCCACCCCCTCGTGTGCCGTGCCGGCCTTCATAGGTGCTACTCGCTAACAGCACTTGCCCCATTGGGATTGCATTGCACGTGGCAATATGGTCCCTCTACTGGGCAGCTGATGCCGCTGCAGACTTTGTCCTTGATGCTGAGCGCGGCTCGGGAGCCGTGGGCTGCAAGGAACGAGCGAAAATACCAAAATAGCGTCCAATGACCATCGTAACAATCGTTGTTCAATGACACACAGTCGTCATTATGATGATAACAAGTATAACCCGTAAAAACAAAGTTTTTCACTATAAATCCTTTATATGCGTGGCGGCTAGAGTCCTCTCGTCCTCTGGCTTGAGATGGCTGCCACCTATGGGTCAGATGATTGTCTGCCAGTATTAAGCAATTGGTAATTAAATATTTAAATTTTTTCCCCTAAACAGTGTAAAATTTTGGATTGGATCACGGGAAGTGGGTTAAAAAACGACCGAAAGATTTGCACGGTCGCAAGCAAGCAAGCACGCAAGCACGCATGCAAGCAAGCGAACTTAATATAAAGGATTTAAAAATCATGATCATCATCGTACTGATAATTATTGGCACTCGTTGTTATTCATCATAAAATGATTATTTTTATTAATCAGAGTTATTATAAAAATGATAAATCGTCATAATGGTCATGAGTATGAGTATAATCGTAGTGATTATAATAATTAGTAGTCATCATCGTGACACCCGGCACATGATTAGCATTATTATTATTACGATTCTTATTCAATATGTTTCTCGCTACCAAACAGCGTTCGATAATAACAACAATCATGACAATCATTATTATCGTTAGGATTATCATCATTAAATATGTTTT
>NC_083780.1:5908536-5943621 GCF_015708825.2 Lethenteron reissneri
ACCCTATCATTATCATCATCACCTCTCATCATTATCATCACACCACTCTCATCATCATCATCGTCACCATCTCATCATTATCATCATCCTCTCATTATCATCATCACTCTCATCATTATCATCATCATCACCATCTCATCAATGTCATCATCATCACCCTAACCGTTATCATCACCACCCTCTCATCATTATCATCACACCTATCATTACATCATCAATCTCTCATCATTATCATCACCACCACTCTCTCATCATTATAATCATCATCCCCATCTCATCATTATCATCATCACCCTCTCATCATTAATCATCAAATCATCACCCTCCATTATCATCACACCCTCTAATCACATCATCATCATCACTCTCTCATCATAATCATCATCATCACCATCTCATCTATCATCATCATCACCTCATCCTAAATCATCAATCTCTCATCATTATCATCATCACCACTCTCTCATCATTATAATCATCATCATCACCATCTCATCATTACATCATCACCACCCTCTCATCATAATCATCATCATCACCCTCCTATTATTATCATCACCACCCTCTCATCATTATCATCATCATCACCCTCCCATTATTATCATCATCATCACCCTCTCATCATTATCATCATCATCACCACCCCTCTCATCATCATCACTACCCTCTCATCCCATCCCTTTCTCTGTCATCTCGCCCCCAGCCCCCCCGTCACACTCGCCCCCCTCCCCCCCCCCCTCTTGCTGCCCTTTGACCCGCGGTTGTTGTAGCGGTGGTGCGGCACAACGGGGTCAAAGGTTGTTAACGATTCACCAAACATCACAAAGGGGGACTGGGGGGGGGGAGGGGGGCACGCACCGGTCAGCATGGCGCTCGTCTGGGGCAGCAGCGACTGCTGCTCGTCCGCGCGGCCTCCGCGCTTGTCCGAGGCCTCTCGGTGCGCTCGCTTCGTCTTCACGAAGTAATCTGCGGACGGGAAGAGCGCAGAGAACACGTTAGTCAAATGTGTGCGCTGAGACAAGCGAATGACTGTGTGTGTGTATATACAAAGACAAAGAGCCCCCGTATAGCCTTAACAGACTGCGGCAAGTGCTGTTAGCAAGCGCCCATGAAGGCCACGAGGGGGGTGGGTGACCAGAACCACGCCCGGCCGCCTTTGTATCCCCAGTGGCGATGTCCACACACCGCATCAGGTACTCATTTGAGGCTGAGTTGACCTAGGGGATGCCCAGGACCGGTTCAGATAACCGTCACTGGGTGTTGGCCGTGAGCGGGAATCGAACTCGGGTCGCCCGGTTCGTAGCGCAGCGTAACGCTAACCACTACACCCACCGCTCCCCACACACACACAGCATGTACGCACACGTGTACACTACTTGTTGCATACCGTGGACATACGTTTGCAGACGCGAACAGAGTCCCTCTGATACATTTTCCAAAGTCTAGAACAACACCGCATTTTACTCAATTGGGATTATACGAAGCAAACCGTCGTCCCCACCACCCTGCACCGTACGGACATGAAATTGAGACTCAAAACTTGGTCTCCGGCGTTCTCAACTGGTTGCACAAACTCACTCATCTCACTCACTCGCTCAATGAATCGCTCACCCTACCCACACCATCGCAACCCATTCACTCACCGAAACGTTCACTCGCTCGCCCACTCGCTCACTCGCAGATGGGACTCATCCTGACCTCGTGAGTTATCACCATGATCAAACGAAATAAGCTTGGAGCGTGGCTTTAACACGGCACGTAAGCCGGTGTCATTGCCACTGTTCTGTGTGCTCACGAGGCAGAAAGAGCTTTTGAGTTTGTGATCGGTTGTTAAGTTTTTTTTTTTTATCGAGTTGCCCGATGGCTAGGAGATGTTAACTACCTTGCCTGGTATACAGGAGGTCGTGAGTTATATGCCAACCCTGACGCCTGCTGCTGTATATTTAGAGTTGTCATGTCTCTCTCTCTCTCCGTGGTCGCATGGATTTTACTCCGGGTTTTCCGGGATTTTCCCCTCCACATTTCGAATCAACATCACGCGTTTAGAGTGTTTGGCTGCTATTAATTTCCACGCGATGATAAGCGCACCTTGTTGAGCTATTATTTGTGGCCAGGACGCTTCTGATAAAAAAAAAAGCTAATAACTCAGTGAGGCCTTAACTGGTAAAATAAAAAAATAAAAATAAATGGTTTAGTTTATACGTAGGCTTTCGCGACCAATAGCATCCATAATACAGGGTTTTTTCACGTAAATAGTATTATCGTGTAAATATATATTTACGCGATCGAACCCAAAAAAAAACCTGTATTATGGAGTTCATTTTATGTAGAGAGAGACGGGAAGACGTATAATGAGAATGAGACGTTCAAAAAAAAAACTTTACAAATTTAGCTCCAGCAATTGCAGGGCTGCATTTTACGCACCACTCGCGGTTTGCCGAAACGACTCGACGAGACATAGCCACGACCCTCGTTTCAATCGGCACCACCCACCGCTGCACCACCCCGTGCCTCACCGGCGATGCGCGTAGCCGGCCGCTTGCGATGCGCCGAGTTGAACGCGGGCGGCGTGACCTCTGCGATTGGCCTGAAGGAGCTTCGAGACGCGAGGCTTTCTCCAGCCGGCCCCGTAATCTCCGTGTTGCCGCTGTTGGAGTTATTTTCCGCGTCGTCGTCGTCGTCGTCGACCGCGTGCTCGCCGTCGTCCCCGCCGTCACGGACGACGTCACAGTCGCAGCCGTCACCGTCTCGCGCGACGGCTGCGGGTCGGTAAAAGTTGGGCACCCGCACGGCGTCCACCTCCTCCCATCTCCACGCGGCCCCAGCCGCCTTCTCGCCAGCGCCCTCCTCCTCCTCCTCATCATCATCCCCCTCCTCTGCGCGCTCGCACGGTCGCCCTGCAGCGAAGTCGAACCCCCACCGCGCGCGCGCAGCGGCCGCATCGTCGCGGAGTTTCTGCGCGAGCTCGTGACGCACGGAGAGAAGACACCGGGCCCGCTGCTGTTGCTGCTGCAGCTGCTGCTGCTGCGTCGTCTCGTCGGCACCGCCGAAGAGGAGGCGGCGGCGAACGCTGGCGACGCGACCCGGAGGGATCACGCAGGGCAGGGGCACGAAGAGGCGGCGGCGAGCGAGACTCGGGCCGCCGGCGGAGGTGGTGGAAGAGGAGCGCGGGGGGAAACTCATGACTGCTGCTGCTGCTTCTGCTGTTGCTGCTGATGTTGCTTCTGCTGCTGCTGCTTCTGCTGCTGCTTCTGTCGCTTCTGCTGCTGCTTCTTCTGCTTCTTCTGCTGCTGCTGCTGCTTCTGCTGCTGCTTCTGCTGCTGTCGCTTCTGGTGCGTTCGGAGCGAGTCGAGGACGCCCCAGGATTTCGCGGTTGCAGCAGCGAAGCCAAAGCGACCACAACCGAATCAGATACGCAGGGTGCGTGAGTGAGTGAGTCAGCGTGCTCACGCTTTTGCGCGTTGTGTACCCGCGTGTCGGTGCGCGTGTGTTTACAGAAGACGTGTACGGCAACCGCCTGTGTCTCCCTCGAACGAAGTGCAATATACCTGTTGACCTACGAGTTACGTATCGTATAGCCACCCTCGTTACACAAAGTTGGCTCGATAGCTTGCACTAAAATCTGCACGTGTAGCGTGAGTATCCCTGCGGCACGGTATGCGGCGCGCACGTGAATGTAAGCGCTCGCGTCTGAGCTCCTTCTCTGTCGTGATCGCGTAGAGACCTGCAAACACTCCTACGAGTAACGTCAGCGGCCAGGCGCGTGTTTCACACACACACAGAGAGAGCGGAGCGGAGAGGGCAGCCGACGTAGAATCAGGCCAAGTTGACAGCTGCCTTCAATCCGCCTCCTATTTATACCCGCCGGGTATTCGCTCCCCCATTGGTTGACTCGTGGAGACTATTGGAGTCACTTGGCATATTTTAAACGAGACTGGGGGGGGAGGGGGGTCTGTCGAGGCTTGTCGGATGAGCCACATGAATAACGCATGAACCAAATATCCAACCCGTTCGTGTCGCCGCCAAGGCACTCTTCCACGATGTATCGGCGACCTCTCTGAGTCTGTGGACATTTTTTCTTGGTTCTTTCGGTAAAGTCACGTAGAAGGAAAATAATAAAATAATAAAAATAAAACATAATAAAATAATTATCCCGACGTTTCGGCCACAACGCAAGCAGCCGTCTTCAGGTGGAGAACAGGTCTGTCGAGAAGGCAGAGTCAGAAGTAGCTCCAAGCCTAAGGCGTGCCATTCTACGTGACTTTACCGAAAGAACCAAGAAGATTAATCCCTGCAGTCACGAAAGCTTTAAATCGAAATTTTATTGTTTGTTTTAAAACGCGCCTACAAACACCGACGTGTACGTTTTAGGCTCACGAAACTTCTTAGCTTACCGAGTAAATCGTTACTAAAAACGTGTTCGTGATGTGATTTCGATGCCGAGCGCATGCATGCATGCATGCTGCGTCCTGTTGGACAGCGCGTTGAGATTGTTGGTGAAGAGCGTGACACAGATGTCAGTATTGTCACCCAGCACACCGCCGCCTCGGTGTGCCCTTCGTCTGCCGTCCCTTCCACGCGCGCCGTCACGGTGCCCGCGGTTGGCTACGTACGGCGCGAAAGAAGTTTACCGTCAGTTTAACACGCAGCACGCTTTCGCGACCAATGTCATCCATGATAGAGGTTGTTTTGGGTTAGATCGCGTCAATAAATGCATGTGTCGTTAAAACCCGCCACCACGCGACACGGCCAACTAGTAAGGGCTGTCACGTAAACAGAACGTGGCCAATTCGTCACTAGTACAGCACTAGTGTGTAGTGTATAGTGTAGTGTATAGTAGTGGAGTGTATATTAGTGTATAGTGTAGTATATAGTAGTGTAATGTATAGTGTAGTGTATAGTAGTGTAGTGTATAGTATAGTGTATAGTAGTGTATAGTGTAGTGTATAGTGTAGTGTATAGTGTAGTGTATAGTAGTGTATAGTGTAGTGTATAGTGTAGTGTATAGTCTAGTGTATAGTATAGTGTATAGTAGTGTAGTGTATAGTGTAGTGTATAGTAGTGTATAGTAGTGTATAGTGTTGTGTATAATGTAGTGTATAGTAGTGTATAGTGTAGTGTATAGAAGTGTATAGTAGTGTAGTGTATAGTAGTGTAGTGTATAGAAGTGTATAGTAGTGTAGTGTATAGTAGTGTAGTGTAGTGTATAGTGTAGTGTATAGTGTATAGTAGTGTAGTGTATAGTATAGTGTATAATAGTGTAGTGTATAGTGTAGTATACTAGTACAGTACGCCGGTGTGTCGGAGAGCCAGGCCACAACATTTACAATCTGAGCACGACGTTTCGCCAGTAATTACAACCAGCTTCATCAGGCGACAGCCGTGCAGCACGGTGCAAAGACAACGAGAGGCAACTTTGCCTACGGCAGACGTATGCCGAGCGAGCTGCGTTGCGTGTTCAGGCCCACGCACGCAACGCACAAATCAACACGGTTAGAATGCGACCTGCGCGTTTCAGTTACATCTCGATAATCGTCATAGCGTGACCATTGATATTGATAAAATATCGTCATCTCGTGAAAATGATATCGTGGCAGAGCAAGCCTGCTGCTTCCCGAACACGGCAACAACCCGCTTTACGTCGTGGGATGCGTTCCTGAAACGGTGCGACAACGAATATCGAAATGACGTAAGATCGAAGCGATGTTACAGGGGGACGGTGGTGGTGGTGGTCAGAACCGGCCCTAGACCTTTGGGGGCCCTAAGCAAAATTTTGGTTGGAGGCCCCTTTGATGTATGATTTTTTTTCACCCACTAGCTAGCAGTGACTCTAGGGGGCCTTCTGCTGGCCACGGGGCCCTTTGCAATTGCAAGGGTCGCTTAGTGGCTGGGCCGGCTCTGGTGGTGGTGGTGGTGGGTGGAGGCGAAGGCTTAGTGGCGACGGATAACGAGACAGGACGGAGGACGACGACGATGATGATGATGACGATGATGATGATGATGATGATGACGATGATGATGATGATGACGATGATGATGATGATGATAATGATGATGATGATGATGACGATGATGATGATGACGATGATGATGATGATGATGCTGTCGAAGACGTAAGTGTCGGGGTGGTTGACGCGACGCATAACGGGTCGTGGCGGTGTTCGTAGCGATAAAGCGACGACGTAGTGGCGAAGCGACGTTAACAAAAGGAGGAGAGAACACGTACGTCGGGGTATAGTACTGTTACACAAAGACGCAGAGAAGACCCATCGTAGCGACGTGGTGGAAGAGGGGGTGTCGGGGGGGGGGGGGGGGTAGAGTAAGGGCTTGGTTTGGGGGGGAGGCGGCGATGGTGGTGGTGGTGGGGGGGGAGCAGGCAAATCTCTTCTTTGTGCGTGAACGACGACCGGCTGTTCCCTTCCTTTGTCGCTCCTCTTACCCCTTTTCTCCCTTTCAGCGCCTTTCTCTCTCGCGCGCGCGCGCGCCGTGAAATCCTCCACTGCCGCCTTTGTCATGGAGATGAGGGCCGCAATTTGGCTGCGCGCGCCGGAGGATCGAGCGCGCGCGCGCGAACCCCCCCCCCCCCCCCCCCCGTGCCGCGCGCGTGCCCGTGGCACGGGCGGCGTGTCAGAGGCTCGCGGCGGCGCGTGCGCGAGAAGAAGGCGCAGCCCTGCAACTGCAAACGGCGCGCAGGTTTACGTACAGGGCCCGTTGCAGATTGACAAAAACGCAGCTTTGCAAATTGCTAAAACGCGTGGGGATTTTTTGGCATGTCAGCGGGTAAGGTCCCCCACTGAGCCGTGTAGCTGTTTTTGTTATTTTAAAAGCGAGCCTGCGGCTCTCGCAAATGATAGCTCAACGAAAGTGGATCATCATCACCTGGACATTTGATAGCACAGCAAAATAATCGAAACGATACGTCGTCAAATTTCTAATTCTAAAGCTTTCGTGACTGCAGGGATTCATATTCTTGGTTCTTTCGGTGAAGTCACGTAGAAGGGAAATAATAAAATAATAATAAATTAATTATTGCAATTTTAAGAGTATGAATCCTTGCAGTCACGACAGCTTCAAATCCAGAATAAAAATAAAACAATAAAATTCTCGCGACGTTTCGGCCACAACGCAAGCAGCCGTCGCCTGTCTCCATCCAGCAGTGTGAAACGGCTGTCTATCATCACCACCACCACCACAACCATCACCACCACCACCACAAACCATCTCCACCACCACAACCACCACCACCACCACAACCATCACCACCACCACAACCATCACCACCACCACCACAACCATCACCACCACCACAACCATCACCACCACCACAACCATCACCACCACCACGATCACGACTTCGGGAGCTGCATGCCACTGTCGAGGTCTGATGCTGCTGCTGCTGCTGGTCACGGCGAGAGGGCTTCAGAATTATTTTATTATGTTTTATTTTTATTTTTTTATTATTTCCATTCTACGTGACTTTACCGAAAGAACCAACAAGATGAATCCCTGCTGTCACGAAAGCTTTAAATCGAAATTCAGGGCGAGAGAGTTTACTTTGTAGTCCATAGGCTGGGTTGTTGCATGGGCACAATCACACTACTGTGGCTTGTGTCTGTAATGCGTCTCTATGTGTCTAATTGTATCACGATGGGTCTCTATTCATCTGTATGTCTCTATGGGTCTCCGTGTATCTCTGTGTGTCTCTGTGAGTTTACTTTGTAGTCCATAGGCTGGGTTGTTACATGGGCACAATCACACTACCGTGGCTTGTGTCTGTAATGCCTCTCTATGTGTATATTTGTATCACGATGGGTCTCTATTTATCTGTATGTGTCTATGGATCTCCGTGTATCTCTGTGTGTCTCTATGAGTTTACTTTGTAGTCCATAGCCTGGGTTGTTGCATGGCCACAATCACACTACTGTGACTTGTGTCTGTAATGCGTCTCTATGTGTCTATTTGTATCTCTATGGGTCTCTGTGTATCTGTATGTGTCTATGGGTCTAATTGTATCACGATGGGTCTCTATGTATCTGTATGTCTCTATGGGTATCCGTGCATCTCTGTGTGTCGCTATGAGTTTACTTTGTAGTCTATAGGCTGTATCTCCATGTTTCTATTTGTATCGCTATGTGTATCTATTTATCTGTATGTGTATATGGGTCTCCGTGCATCTCTAAGGGTCTCTATATATCTACAGATCTCTATGAGTCTCTATGTATCTCTAAGTGTCTGTATGCACCTATGGGTATCCATGTATCTATATGGGTCTCCATGTATCTCTATGGGTCTCTATGTGTTTACAGATCTCTATGAGTCTCTATGTATTTCTAAGTGCCTGTATGCATCTCTATGGGTCTCTATATATCTATATATCTCTATGAGTCTCTATGTATCTCTAAGTGCCTGTATGCATCTCTATGGGTCTTCATGTATCTACATATCTCTATGAGTCTCTATGTATCTCTAAGTGCCTGTATGCATCTCTATGGGTCTTCATGTATCTACATATCTCTATGAGTCTCTATGTATCTCTAAGTGCCTGTATGCATCTCTATGGGTCTTCATGTATCTACATATCTCTATGAGTCTCTATGTATCTCTAAGTGCCTGTATGCATCTCTATGGGTTCTCTATGAGTCTCTGCGTGTCTCTGTGTGTCAATACGATACGGCCCGTAGTTTGCATTTCGCGCCACGGCGTGTGTGTGTGTGTGCGTGTGATTGCCCGACTGAGCCATGTTTAACAATTGCAAAGCATCGCTATCCGGCGCAAGTCACGCATTCGCTTCTGAAGGTCTGCTTGCCCGCCGAAACGTCGGCACAATGGGCTGACGTTTCGCGCGTTTCAAGACTCACGTTTTGATTAGGGTGGTGGTGGTGGCGGCTGCCCCCATTGAAGAGCGAGCCAACAATGAGGACGAGGGCCATCTGGATAGCGACGGGATAAAGCGCGCACGTGCACACGCACACACACAAAGACAAAGACCCCCCCTATAGCTTCAACAGACTGTTGGGGAAAGTGCTGCGAGCTTGAAGCACATGTGAAGACCGGCACGGTGGCACACGAGCGGGTGTGTGGCCAACACCACGCCCGGCCGCCTTTGTCTCCCTTGTGGCGATGTTTACTACACACCGCACCAGCTACTCGTTTGAGGCTGAGTCGACCTAGGGGCGGCCCGGTACAGGTTCAAATAATCGTCACTGGTGTTGGCCGTGAGCGGGAATCGAACTCGGGTCGCCGGGTTCGTAGCGCAGCGCGCTAACAGCTACACACAAACAAAGATCCCCCGTGTAGCCTTAACAGACTGTAGGGGCAAGTGCTGTTAGCGAGCACCTATGAAGGCCGGAACGGCACACGAGGGGGTGGGTGGCCAGCACCACGCAGCGCGCTAACCACTACTTTACCGCTCCCCCAGAAACCGATACAATGTACTGTGTATATACACACAAACATGCGGGGAAACCTTCATCCAGCAGTGAATCGACCATGCCGATGCTGTTGCTGCTGATGATGATGACAATGTACTGAACATCTAACCCCCCGCCAAAAAAACCCTCTATTGTGGATGATATTGGTCGCGAAAGCCAACGCGTTAAACTCACGAGTAGCGTTAAGTGGAATGTGTTCCAAATGTGGAATTATGTATTAGCCGTCGACTTAAGACTACAGAGAAATGCTCAGAGGGAGGGCGGTGACGCAACTCCGATGTGTGTTACGTCACCGCAGCGTCTCATATGAACGGACAGATTGTTGGCCAACGTGCAATTCAAATTCACGTAGAAGGGAAATAATAAAATAATACAAATTTTAACAATAACATTCTCACGTTTCGATTGCAACACAAGCAATTATTATTTCCCTTCTACGTGACTTTACCGAAAGAAGCAAGAATATGAAACCTAGTAAACTTAGAAATATAATGCAACACAACACGGGGAGTCGGCTAACATAACAGCCAACACCCCACCTGGTTGATTACGTTCTTCCAAAGATTGCTACATTTGAGAGAGAGACAAAACACAGACGCGGAGACACACAGACAGACACAAAGACAAAGATCCCCCGTGTAGCCTTAACAGACTGTAGGGGCAAGTGCTGTTAGCAAGCACCTATGAAGGCCGCAACGGTACACGAGGTGGTGGGTAACCAGCACCACGCCCGACCGCCTTTGTCTCCCTAATGGTGATGTTTACACACCGCACCAGGTACTCATTTGAGGCTGAGTCGACCTAAGGGAGGCCGGGGACCGGTTCAGATAATCGTCACTGGTGTTGGCCGTGAGCGGGAATCGAACTCGGGTCGCTGGGTTCATAGCGCAGCGCGCTAACCGCTACACCACCGCTCCCCACACACAGAGACACACAGAGAGAGACAACACACATGTGTACCTTTGTGTGTGTCTCTTTCAATAAAATTCTCACGACGTTTCGATTGCAACACGAGCAATCATCATCAGCTATGAAAACCTCAGCTCGTCGCTGCCCGTGGTGCTGACGTTAAGAAAAAAACGCCACTTTTTTCAAATAATTTTATTGCTGTGGTTTTCACACCTGATGATGATTGCTTGTGTTGCAATCGAAACGTCGTGAGAATTGTATTGTTTTGTTTTTTATTATTTTATTATTTCCCTTCTACGTTGACTTCACCGAAAGAACCAAGAATATGAATCCCTGCAAGCTTTAAATCTAAATTAAACGTGTAATTTAGTTATTTTTTTAAACGTTAAGGTTCATTATCTCCATTGTTATTATTACGCCTTCAAGTTCACGAAGCGCCTATTATGCAGGAGGGAATTTATTAAAAAAAAACCCCACATAGTACACGACTGTGAACAACAGAGAGGTAGGATGTGTGTGTGCATGTTGTCTGTGTTGCTATGTGTTGTCCATTGCAATGCGGTGAATGGGGAATGGCCGCTTTTAGTATTCCGGACAGAACGGGCCGATGCGTTATGCCCCAGCTGCCTCCCTCAACAGCTGCGATTAAAGTTCCAATACTAAACCATCCCCTCCCCTTCCCCCCCCCAAGAAAGTCACCCAACTTCCACTCCCACCCCCAGGACCCCCCCCCCCCACACCGAAAGGCTACTGGGATAAATAGACCAAGCCGCGAGCCTATAATTAGTATTTATAGGGTGGCAGCTGCACATCCCATACATAGACTCCTACACACACACACACACTCCTACACACACACACAATCACCACCACTCCTACACACACACACAATCACCCCCACTCTTACACACACACACGTACCACCCCCACTCCTACACACATACAATCACCACCACTCCTACACACACGCACGTACCACTCCTACACACACACAACACAATCACCACCACTCCTACACACACACACACACTCCTACACACACACACACACACACTCCTACACACACACACACTCCTACACACACACACACACACTCCTACACACACACACACACACTCACTCCTACACACACACACGTACCACCACCACTCCTACACACACACACGTACCACCACCACTCCTACACACACACACGTACCACCACCACTCCTACACACACACACACTCCTACACACACACACACGTACCACTCCTACACACACACACTCCTACACACACACACGTACCACCCCACTCCTACACACACACACACTCCTACACACACACACGTACCACTCCTACACACACACACTCCTACACACACACACGTACCACCCCACTCCTACACACACACACACACTCCTACACACACACACACACACGTACCACCACCACTCCTACACACACACACTCCTACACACACACACACGTACCACTCCTACACACACACACTCCTACACACACACACGTACCACCCCACTCCTACACACACACACACTCCTACACACACACGTACCACTCCTACACACACACACACTCCTATACACACACACGTACCACTCCTACACACACACACACGTACCACTCCTACACACACACACTCCTACACACACACTCCTACACACACACACTCCTACACACACACACACTCCTACACACACACACACACCTACACACACACGTACCACTCCTACACACACACAGACACTCCTACACACACACACACTCCTACACACACACACACACTCCTACACACACACACACTCCTACACACACACACACACTCCTACACACACACACACCTACACACACACACTCCTACACACACACACGTACCACCCCCACTCATCACCACCACACAATCACCCCCCCCCCCCAACTGCGACCTCCACCACCCCCACAGAGCCCATAAGGGACACAATGGACAGCAGCTGCTGCGGCTGTAGAGGCGGGAGGGTGAGAGGGGAGAGACGAACAGCCCAGGGTAGCTGAGAGGCGGGAGGGTGAGAGGGGCAGAGACCAACAGCCCAGGGTAGCTGGGAGACGGGAGGGTGAGAGGGGTAGAAACCAACAACCCAGGGTAGCTGAGTGACGGGAGGGTGAGAGGGGCAGAGATCAACATCCCAGGGTAGCTGAGTGACGGGAGGGTGAGAGGGGCAGAGATCAACATCCCAGGGTAGCTGAGAGGCGGGAGGGTGAGAGGGGCAGAGACGAACAGCCCAGGGTAGCTGAGAGGCGGTAGGGTGAGAGGGGCAGAGACCAACATCCCAGGGTAGCTGAGAGGTGGGAGGGTGAGAGGGTAGAGACGAACAGCCCAGGGTAGCTGAGAGGCGGGAGGGTGAGAGGGGCAGAGACCAACAGCCCAGGGTAGCTGAGAGGCGGGAGGGTGAGAGGGGTAGAGACCAACATCCCAGGGTAGCTGAGAGACGGGAGGGTGAGAGGGTAGAGACGAACAGCCCAGGGTAGCTGAGAGGCGGGAGGGTGAGAGGGGCAGAGACCAACAGCCCAGGGTAGCTGAGAGACGGGAGAGTGAGAGGGTAGAGACGAACAGCCCAGGGTAGCTGAGAGGCGGGAGGGTGAGAGGGGTAGAGACCAACATCCCAGGGTAGCTGAAAGACGGGAGGGTGAGAGGGTAGAGACGAACAGCCCAGGGTAGCTGAGAGGCGGGAGGATGAGAGGGGTAGAGACCAACATCCCAGGGTAGCTGAGAGACGGGAGGGTGAGAGGGTAGAGACGAACATCCCAGGGTAGCTGAGAGGCGGGAGGGTGAGAGGGGAGAGACGAACAGCCCAGGGTAGCTGAGAGGCAGGAGGGTGAGAGGGTAGAGACCAACAGCCCAGGGTAGCTGAGAGGCGGGAGGGTGAGAGGGGAAGAGACGAACAGCCCAGGGTAGCTGAGAGGCGGGAGGGTGAGAGGGGCAGAGATCAACATCCCAGGGTAGCTGAGTGGCGGGAGGGTGAGAGGGGAGAGATTAACAGCCCAGGGTAGCTGAGAGACGGGAGGGTGAGAGGGGCAGAGACCAACAACCCAGGGTAGCTGAGAGGCGGGAGGGTGAGAGGAGCAGAGATCGACAGCCCAGGGTAGCTGAGAGACGGGAGGGTGAGAGGGGTAGAAACCAACAGCCCAGGGTAGCTGAGAGGCGGGAGGGTGAGAGGGGTAAAGACCAACAGCCCAGGGTAGCCCGAGAGGCGGGAGGGTGAGAGGGGTAGAGACGAACAGCCCAGGGTAGCTGAGAGGCGGGAGGGTGAGAGGGGTAGAGATCAACAACCCAGGGTAGCTGAGAGGCGGGAGGGTGAGAGGGTAGAGACGAACAGCCCAGGGTAGCTGAGAGGCGGGAGGGTGAGAGGGGGAGAGATTAACAACCCAGGGTAGCTGAGAGGCGGGAGGGTGAGAGGGGCAGAAATCAACAGCCCACACTGTGTGTACTGTGTGTGTTCTGTGGGGACTGTATGTGTGTTATGTGTGTAGTGTGTGTGTTGTATGTGTGTACTATGTGTACTGTGTGTAGTGTGTGTGTTCTGTGTGTGTACTGTGTGTAGTGTGGGTACTGTGTGTGTAGTATGTGTTATGTTTTATGTGTGTGTTGTGTAGTGTGTGTGTGTAGTGTGTGTGTTCTGTGTGTGTAGTGTGTTATGTATGTAGTGTGTACTGTGTGTAGTGTGTTCTGTGTGGTGTGTTCTGTGTGGTGTGTGTATTGTGTAGTGTGTATTGTGTGTGTAGTGTGTGTGTAGTGTGTGTGTGTTCTGTGTGTAGTGTGTGTAGTGTGTGTGTGTAGTGTGTGTAGTGTGTGTTTGCTGTTTTTTTTTCTTCCTGGATTTCTCTGTTTGCGCATAGTCACTTTAAGATGTTTTCTTGTTCATGTTTTTTGTTTGTTGCAGTTGCACCCGATGCAAGAGCCGAATGGCTCACAGGGTGATACCTAATACTAAATGCAACTGAACTCCCCGCGGCCACCCACCCATCAGTCCACTCGTCTCATTTCCGTCTTCGTTCGTTCCACGCATCGTCACCGCCACCACCTCATTTTACACACCACACACCAGAGGTGTGGACTCGAGTCATGTGACTTGGACTCGAGTCAGACTCGAGTCATGAATTTGATGACTTCAGACTCGATTTGGACTTGCATAACAATGACTTTGTCCCACCTCTGCCACACACCACCGCCACACATACCACACACACCATACCACCACACACCACCACCACCACATACACCACCACACCACACGACCACACACCACACAAACCACACACACCACCACACCACCACCACACACCATCACACACACCACCACACACCGCCACACACACACCACACACACACACCACCGCCACACACACCACACACACCACACACACCACAACACACCACACACACACACACACCACACACACCACACACACACACCACCGCCACACACACCACACACACCACACACACCACCACCACACACCATCACACACACCACCACACACCGCCACACACACCACACACACCACAACACACCACCACACACACCACCACCACACACCACCACCACACCACCACATACACCACACACCACCTCCACAAACACCACCACACACACCACCACACACCACCACCACCACCACCACACACCACCACCACCACATACACCACCACCACCACACACACCACCACACACACCACCACCACACACCACCACCACACCACCACATACACCACACACCACCTCCACACACACCACCACACACCACACCACACACACCACCACACACACCACCACACACCACCACCACCACATACACCACCACCACCACACACAACCACCACCACACACACCACCACACACCACCACAACACAAACCACACACACCACCACAAACCACCACACACCACCGCCACACACACCACACAAACCACACACACCACCACCACACACCACCACAACACACCACCACACACACCACCACATACACCACCACATACACCACCACACACCACCACCACACACACCACCACACACCACCGCCACACACACCACACATACACACCACCACATACACCACCACACACCACCACACACCACACACACACACCACCACATACACCACCACAAACCACCACACACCACCACACCACAACAACCACACACTTATCCCATCTACTCCATCTCGTTTCACCTCGCCAACCAACGCGCACCGTACTTAGTTCACTGAGATTTTTTCCACACAAGCGTTTTTTTTTTGTGGAAGATTTGCTGGTTTTTCCAGGCTGTTTCTGTTGCGCGTCGTCGCTTTGAGATGTTCTCCGTTCATATTTTGCTTGTTGCGGTTGCACCCGACTTAAGAGCCGCATGGCTCACAGGGCTACACCAAATAAATTAAACTTGAAACTTGAGACAGCGCCGTGGTTAAGGCGACATGTAAATTGTACGCGACGTGATATAAGATGCGGCCCACGTGCTCCAAGCCCCGGCTCCCTGAGTCCACCCCAGAGGTCGCAATCGGGTACCCGATACCCGTACCCGTTTGCGACTCTGGTGCGGCCGGGTACGGGTAAGGAATCTAAACCCGTTCGCCACCTCTGGTCCACCCGCTGAGCGACTCGCTGCCTCCACCCGTGCCGACGGGAGGAGGAGCGCGGAGCGAGCGACAGCTGCCGACACTGCGCCCGAGTCGCGGGTCACGCACGGGGAGGTCACGCCCGGGCCCCCCCACCCTTCCCCCACCCTCTCCACACCCCCCCACTCCCCCCGGGGTGTCACGGTCCGACAATGCCCCCGCCCGCGTGCCCAAGGGGCATTCCGAGGCACAGGCGGGCAGCGGCAATCGATCCATAATAATTCTTCATCCTAGAGGCTCATGTCGCTGTAGGCTGTGCACAGAGATCGGCCGACTATCAACGTCGTCGTTGCTGGTTCATGAGCCGGGTGACTGCGTCAGGGGTAGCGGCAGTGGTGCATCGGCCGCTGTGATGAAGCCCCATTCGCGTAGATCTCTGTGCGAGGCCTGTGCGTCTCTATTCGAGTGGTTCTGGGTGTAAATTTAGAGATATCGATGCTAGTCCGCGTGGGTCTCTATGCGAGTCTGTGGGTCTCAGTGTTAGCCCGTCGGTCTCAGTGTGAGTCTATTGGTCTCTGTGTGAGTCTGTGGGTCTCAGTGTTAGCCCGTGGGTCTCAGTGCGAGTCTATGGGTCTCGGTGTGAGTCTATGGGTCTCTATGCGAGTCTGTGGGTCTCAGTGTTAGCCCGTGGGTCTCAGTGTGAGTCTATGGGTCTCAGTATGAGTCTATGGGTCTCTATGTGAGTCTATGGGTCTCTATGCGAGTCTATGGGTCTCTATGCGAGTCTGTGGGTCTCTATGTGAGTCCTTGGGTCTCTATGTGAGTACGTGAGTCTCAGTGTGAGTCTATGAGTCTCTATGTGAGGTCCATGGGTATCAGTGTGAGTCTATGGGTCTCTATGTGAGCCCATAGGTCTCTATGTGAGTTCGTGGGTCTCTATGTGAGTCTAAGGGTCTCAGTGTGAGTCTATGGGTCTCAGTGTGAGTCTATGAGTCTCAGTGTGAGTCTATGAGTCTCAGTCTATGGGTCTCAATGTGAGCCCATAGGTCTCAATGTGAGTTCGTGGGTCTCTTTGTGAGTCAATGGGTCTCAGTGTGAGTCGATGGGTCTCAGTGTGAGTTTATGGGTCTCAGTGCCAGTTTATGGTTCTGTATGTGGTCAGCACTGAATGGAAGTAAGGCCATGATCTCCGACGTCTTTGAGAAAAGACAGATCCCGTAGACATGTAACCTCAAAGACAGACACGTAACCTCAAAGAGCTCGCTTATTAAAATACAGCAATAATGCAGTGAACGACACATACATATCGAGTGGACCTAAAACTAAACTAATGTTTTCTTTTACCAGCTAAGGCCCACTTGAGCAACGTAGCTTGTTTTTCAGAAGCGACCTGGCCATGACAAATGATAGCTCAACGAAGTGGGCTTATCACGTAGAAATGCAATAGCAGCCATATACTCCAAACCCACGTTGATTCGAAAAGCGGAGGGAAAAAAACGGAGGGCCCGATTAAAAACGCACGCGGCCACAGGGAAAGAGACACCGCGAACTCCAAATATACAGGCGTCAGGATCGAACCCACGACCTCCTGTATACCAGGCGAGGTAGTTAACATCTCACCGCCGTGGTGAGATGTTATTAGAAAACGATAAAAAAGCAGAAATATTTCTTACACGACCCATCAGCCACACGCACGACTTTCTTCTGGGAGTGCATTATTCCAACAGCAGCAGCAGCAGCATTGGTGCAAGACAAGCAAACACTCTGGGTCATTTATAGCAGCATCCAAATACTCTTAAACGCACAACGCGTGCGTGCGTGCGCGCGGTGCCAGGACTATTCAGTGGCGAACACATGGTCCTGTAAACAACGAAAAGCGCCCTGAATGCGTCGTCATGGTATTTAGTGGCACGCTGGACAAGGGGCCTTCACGTGCCATTACTTAGCCCCCCCGCCCCCCCTCTACACACAATAGAAGCCCCTCTCCCCCATCCCTGTCTCTCTCTGTGCGCGCTTTCACTCTACTTGCTGCCTTTGTTTGTAACCATCTTGCACACCCCCCCCCACCTCCTCCTATCACTCCACACCCCTATCTCTCAGTCTTTCTCTCCCTTTCTCCTCCTCCTCCCACCACCACCACCACCATCACCTCCCCCCTTAACGTTCGCGCATCAATAAGAGAAAGTTTGAGGCCGTGCCTCTTGATTGTGAATTCAATCCCCCGCCCCCCGTCCCGCCACAACCCACAATGGGCACCATCTGCTCCTCACACATTTATCTCGGCGATTGTCTAACAACGGCATCGGTGACACGCGCGCTCAGGAGTTTAGGGGGTTTCTTTGTTCCGGTCGGTGTAACTATGCGTGCGCGTTGCGTGTGATGGAATCAGAATATTTATACTGGAGGAATCCGATGAGCGAAATAGCCGCCGGTGGTGAGATGTTCATTACCTCGCCTGGTATGCAGGTCGTGGATTCGATCCCGACCCTGATGCCTGCTGTATAGTTGGAGTTTTACTCACTCTTTCGACCCGTGGTCGCGAGGATTTTTTTTCTCCGGGGTCTCCGGGTTTACCCTTCAAATTTGCACGTGATGATAATCCACTTCTTAGAGCTATCATTTGTGGCAAGGTCGCTTCTGAAAAAAATCTCTATAGCTCAGTGGGGCCTTACCTGTTAAAGTAGAAAGTTTAGTTTAGTTTCCCTTCCCTACTCCATTAAAAATGACAAGGACACCAACTGACGGATTTATATTAATATTATTTCTAATTATTATTGAATAAAGTAAAAATAAAAAGTTACCTATCGGCTGGATCGCTGACATGTGCGGCATGTCAGGGGGTGGGTGGGTGGGGGCACAAGTCCAGACACCGTTTTCACAGTAATTCAATCTACGCTGCAGAAATAATAATAAAAATCAGCTCACATCCCGAGTTGATTTAAATCCAAGGAGTCACCGACAGATGGTGGTGCTTGGACCCCGTTTTGCTTCACCATGCCAATCAGCGCGGCATCACACAGGGCCCTGACGTGCACTCACCATCTTCTTGGTTCTTTCGGTAAAGTCACGTAGAATGGAAATAATAAAATAAAAACATTATAAAATAATTCTCACGACGTTTCGGCCACAACGCAAGCAGCCGTCCTCAGGTGAAGACCAGGTCTGTCGGGGAGACAGCGTCTGAATGAAATAGCACCATGCTTGGAGCGTCTATTTAAGCTGGGTTGGAAGGGGGGAAGGGCGCCTTGACACCAGTTTTCGCGCGACAAATGCATTGTGTGTAAACGTACGCGAAAGCGCGTGCCATCGCTGTGGGTACAAACAGTAGTCAGCGGTGAAATATATCTAAATACAGTAAAACCTCGTTATTTCGGTATATGATCATCCGTAATTGGGGATAAGCAGGCACGGCTGCGCTTTCGGCGAATTTGTAATTCGCGACGAGCCGAATTCTCGTGCCGAATGGTCCAATGTCGGCATGCACGTGGAGCAGCGACGCCGCACGCCACGACCGATGTAACGAGTCGGTCCAGTGGCGGCGGACGTGGTGAGCGGTAGTGCAGAGCCGTCGTCGCTTTGTGCACTCTGTGCAAGCCAACCCTCGCAGAAATGTCGTCTACAAACCTATATCCAGAAGTAATAGAGACAATTCTAGATTTGAAGCTTTCGTGACTGCAAGGATTCATATTCTTGGGTTATTTCGGTAAAGTCACGTAGGTAAAAAATAAAATAAAATAAAAATCACATTTTGGTGACAACACAAAAAATTAAAACGTCGTGATTTTTTTATTATTTTACTTTTATTAATTTTAATTTTTTACCTACGTGACTTTACCGAAAAAACCCAAGAATATAAGAGACAAATCCAAAGTGTTGGATAGAATTGATGCAGGGTGTGTGTCAATGCATATGGTGTGCGAAGCGTTGGGAAAACAAATTTAGAATTGTTTTTAATTGGGGCAGGAGGCATTGGCGAGTACCATTGTACGTAATTCGGGATATTGGATCATTCGGCAAGGCCAGAGCCCCAAATGTATCGAATTAACAAGGGTTTCATCTTCTTGGTTCTTTCGGTAAAGTCAAGTAAAGTCACGTAGAAGGGAAGAATTTACCGAAAGAACCAAGAAGATGAATCCCTGCAGTCACGAAAGCTTTAAATCGAAATTTAACAAGGGTTTACTGTATTGCTTTAATGCGCAGCCTTTTTTGACGTTATCCAAAAATCTCAACCGTGACTTACACGTGTCCGCAACAAGTTGACATATTTTATTTTAAATCTCAATGTCAGAAGGGTGAGTGACAGGGATCTTCCACGTTCGCGTTACGCAGTGAGACGACAGAAGGGTCATTCGCATCTTTGTGAGAAAGCACAGAGATGTGCCCCCCACATGCCAACATCCATCACACACTCGCAAGTACATCTCTCAATCTCCAGCATTTAAAGTGTATACCGGTTACCGCAATTACATCCATATTCACGTCACCACAGTCGTTAAAACTGCCCATTTCTTCGCGTGGTTAACCTATCGACGACAAAATAGCGGGGGAGAAACGGGCTCGGAAAGTTACAGCATTGCAAATTCAGCAGCTCTGCAAACACAAAGAAAACCCAACAACTAATACGACACACAGGTTAAAGATGGTAAGCCTAAAACCTCACCGTAAAAAAACGGGACATTCCGTTATTATCAAATGCTGTTAAGCGGATGCAGAGCTACCGATCACGCTCGCGCACACACGCATACACACATACACGCACACACGCACACACCGCCTTATTTGCCCACATTTACATAATGGCGCGTTGCTAAACAAACCACCGACAGCCCAGTCAATGGACAAGTTTACTCGAGATATCAAGGTTGGAGAGTAACAGCGATGTTAAGACGCACTGGGATGGCTCTTGGAGGAGTCTCCACCGCCATAGAAATTCGGGCAACGGTCGAGGTCTGTGCAGGGGAGCAGCAAACGCGGCCACACACAGCCACACGCAGCCACACACAGCCACACGCAGCCACACACAGCCAAGGAGCGCCCCCCTTTCCACCCCCCCCATCCCCACAGGGGCACGCAAAACGACGGTGCAGCACAGACAAAGCAAACGATCGCTAGATGATCAGAACAAGTGGCTAAATTCCGAAAAAACGTAATCGATCACGTGACGTTCCATCCGCACAAGCAGAGTTTTTGTGCAAAGGCAACCGCTGCGGTCACGGCACAGCTATTCAATCTCGGGATACGCAAATTAATTCGAGGATGGTCAGTCCCCCGATGCATTAAGGCAACGTGCGGATCCTCTCCGACCGTCGCCGCGAGGTCCTCGGGCTGATCGACGGCCGCTCCCCGCGTGGACGCTTCAAGGCCATCCGCTCGCCACTCCGTGAGCAGGATTTGCAGGAGGGAGAAGCTGAAAGCCGGAGGGGGTGATCGGGGCCAAGCATCGGGCTAAAACGCAGAGTTGATCGACGGTGCACGGCCAATCGGGATCCAACACGGGTGGGAAAATCGGCGGACGAAAGTTTAGCCGACGCCAACCTCAGGACACCTGGACTAGCTCGGCGCTGCCGGAAAAGCTGGCGCGCTTGGGCATCGGGTCGTGCGCGGAAAGCGGCGAGGTGGAGCTGGGAGCAGAGGACGAGGCAGAGGAGGACGAGGAGGAGGAGGCGGCGGCGAGGAAGAGGCGCGCCGAGCCCTCAAACTCCATCTGGCAGCTGCGCCGAGCAAGCCGCTGCTTCTCAAGGAGTGTCTCCTCGTGCCAGCTTCGGCGCGATCCGCGGCCGTCCAACGCCTGCAAGTGGGGGGAGAGGACAACAGGACACGCGGTGTTGAGGTACAGATGTCACGGTTTGACCATGGCTATGGTTAAGCGTTCGTGTTAGGAGTTACGGTTTAAGTTCAAGTAACTACGAATTTAATTTAAGGCCCTTTGCAGAGGTCGCAAACGGGTTTTGATTCCTTACCCGTACCCGGCCGCACCAGGGTCCCAATCGGGTACCCGTACCCGTACCCTACCCGATACCCGGCTACCCGTACCCGGCCGCACCAGGGTCCCAATCGGGTACCCTTACCCGTACCCGTACCCGATACCCGGCTACCCGTACCCGGCCGGGAATCGGGTAGGTACGGGTACCCGATTGCGACCTCTGGGATGAAGCCATGTTGCAGGCGCGGGTGGGTTGATTCTAGAAACTTGAATTGTGAGAAGAGACAAGACGTTGGGAAATGAGTGACAAACGGTTACTCACCAGTGACTCACGGCCTACCCGTACCCGGCCGCACCAGGGTCGCAAACGGGTACCCGTACCCGCCTGGGTACGGGTAGCCGGGTATTGGTAGGGTACGGGTATCGGGTACCCGATTGCGACCTCTGGCCTTTTGTCAAGCCACTGTCCCGATGCTGTGTGTGAAAATCAAGGTTTTTAACCAAGCTTCATCACGCTCGTCAGTGCAGGTTTTGTGAACTTGGGACCCAGGCCCAATTTAGGTATCTTTTCCCATGGCCGAGAATCGAACTCGGGTTGCTGGGTGCTTAGACCAGTGCACTAACCACTGGGCAAACACTCCCCCGTCATTTGGGTGTGACCTGCTAATATCGTTTAACCCACAGAAGAGGCCTCACAAAATCTCCCAGTGAGGTTTTCCCGACCCCTTACCGAGGAAACCTGAGCGGAGAGAACCCACGCATACAAGGGGATGACACTCAAGAGTCAACACAGTTCAGCAGCCGACTAGCTGCATTTCTCCTGACAGGAATCTCTCTCTTTCCTAACGGTAGGTGTGCGACACAAACGAATCTCTGTTCCATCCACCAACACCAGCCTCCCAAAACAATGAACTAAGAGTGATCCTGGCCACCGTGCCCAGCACAATGATTGGAGTGCACAGGCGGTCGACAACACGTGCCAGTGTGGTTAAAACCAGATCAGGTTCACGGTGAAAGTCAGTCACAAGCAGAAGAGAGGAGTCTGTACGTGAACTATCGGTGGTGCGCAAGTTATATTATGCAGGAGGTCGTCGGTTCGATCCCGACCCTGACGCCTGTATATTTGGAGTTTGCATGTTCTCCCTGTGGTCGCGTGGATTTTTCTCCAGGTCCTCCAGTTTGTACCTCCACATTTATAATCAGCATCACGCGTTTAGCGTATTTGGCTGCTATAAATTTCCACATGATAGTAAGCCGCGTCGTTGAGCTATCATTTGTGGCCAGGTTGCGTCTGACAAATAGGTATTATATAGCTCAGTGGGCCTTATCTAGTAAAATAAAAATAATTAGAATATTGAAGGCTATGGTTGTGGTCAGAGTGAGGAATCGGAATGCGGTCAACACTGTTCTTTACAAAGGCTACGCGCTAACACACAAGCGCACCTTGTCCCTCCGGCGGAGCTCCACTTTGGGATCCCACGGCCCAGTCAGCGAGGGCACGGACGGCGCGTGGGCCCACAGGCCGAGCTGGCGGTAGTAGTAGCGGTGTTGCAGCAAATGCTGGTGGAGGCACGGCTGTCCGTGCGCGCCGGACGTGATGCCCAGCAACAGCCCCGTGGCGAGGTAGTCCTCCACGCTGCAGCTCCTCTGGATCGGAGCGCTCGGCAAACGTGGCTCCGCGGAGTCTCGCGTTCGCTCATTCGCTTCCACCCGCTTGCCCGCGTGTGCGCCCGCTTGCCTCTTCACCCACGCGCCCGTCGGCGTCTCCGTGCCCATCGGTGGCTGCGTGCTCACGCGCGTGTCCGCGCTGGGCTCGGCGCTCTCTGTCCTCTCGAGTGGCGAATCCGGGTTCTCCATGACTGGCGAGAAATGCTTCGTCGTTGGCTGCTTTCGCTTCTGCGGCTGCGCAAACGTCGAGGGGGTCACGGGCAAGTGGATGTCGAGGCAGAGGGCCGCCGCCGCCGCCGCTGCTGCTGGCTCCCCCTCCCCGCCCCACTCGCGTCGTGAGCACAGAGCGGCGCCGTCGCCTGCAGCGTCCGCGTCGCCCCCCCGCGCCGTCGCCGTCGAGGCGCCCGCTGTGCCGGGCCGCTGACCGAGCTGCCCTGACCAAGTCGACGTCGACGCTGCTGACCGCGGTTCTTGGTTCGACTTCTGCTGATGCTGCTGCTGCTGTTGGCAAGGCAACGGGCTTTGCCCGCTGTGCGGCAGCTGCGTCTGGAGCGACGTTTGCTGCCGCAGCTGCCCGTGGAGTTTCTGTTGCTGCTGCTGCTGGTGCAGTTGTAGGTAATGCTGAAATTGTGTTCTGTGCAATGTGTGTGAGGAATGTTGCTGTTGCTCCTGCTGTTGATGGACTTGCTGCTGCTGGTGCTGTTGCTGCTGCTGGTGCTGCTGCTGCTGCTGCTGTTGCTGCTGCTGGACGTGGAGGTTTGTGCCCAGCTCACGCTCGTACTCCAGCAGCTGCCCCAGGAAGTTGAAGTTGGGTGAAATCGATGGGCGCTTCTCCTTTACAAACCTACAACATACACACAGAGCACCGAGCGTCAGCTCCTGTCGACGTGTGACGCGCCGAGAATCTTCCTCCCTGCGCTAAACTGAACTTAACAGGACAGCGAGTTTGCTGCTGGAAGGCGCTCGAGATATACACTGAATGGAGAGGGCGGATGTTTACACGGACATTTATTCGTCTAAATCGGCTCGAGCCTTGCCGTACATCACGTGCCTTGTGTGTAGCCACTTCTAATCTGAATCCCTCCCCTCTCCCCTGTGAAGACACGCTGCTTCCGGACAGCGTCGAGGCCCTTGCCCAGCCTCGTCTTCCCTATCCCCATCTCTCCTGACCCACCACTCCTGTTTTTGTCCGTTCCTCATCCGTAATTTTTCCTCTTATTTCCCTGTCACTCTCTCGGCATGAATTCATGTACTTGTACAATTTGTACTGATACACTTTTTTTAATTTGTATTTAGTAACTTGTTTATCTTTTCTCTACTTTGCACTCCTACCGTGTTTGTTGGTATAACCTTCTGACCCCGTGCCCCTAATGGACATCCGTGAGAAATAACTTCATGGCTTGTCGGATTCTTCCAGTCTAAACGAAGATTCTGATTCGATATTCCCTTTCCTGTTCCTCGTTCTTTTTCCATGCAAAGGTACACAGTTGCTTGTTTATAACCATACATAAATGTCTGGTGCCCGCTGAAATGTGTTGCTAGTGCCGTTAACCACCGCCTGAGCCTGCCAACCACGTACCACGCTCTTCCCCCCATAACATGCTCAACAGCCCCAATCTCATTTTACCCAAGACAAAATGCCGCGATACATTTCACGGAGCGAACAAACCAAAAATCGACGCCTGCATAAAAGTAACGCTTTGGGCAGAGTTGAACGGCCGTCTCTTACAAAAACTCACCAGCCAGGGAAGTCACAATACCCACCTAATTTCCCTCCATGTCTTCAACCCACGCGACGCTCGTCATCAATGAGTACGAGCGTGGGCGAGTGAGCCAGCCATCAGGTGAGTAATAAACGGATTGGTGAGCGAGTGGAGGGGGGTACGTGGGGGAGGCGGTGAGGGCGGGAGGGGGGCGGAGCGAGCGGGTGAGTCGGCAGGACCTGTAGGCGTCGTCCGATGAGAGGCGCTTGCAGCGCATGACGTACGCGATCGCAACGGTGGCCGAGCGCGATATCCCGGCGAGGCAGTGGACCAGCACGCGGCTCCCGCGCTCACGCACGCCCTCTAAGAGCGCAAAGCGGGTCGTGTGGTGGGGGGAGGGAGGGGCAGCCAGGCACGCACACGCAGACACACACGAATATATATTTTAAGCGATTTGTTTACGTTTCATATACTTTGCGCTCCCAGCGTGTTTTCGTATTGTTTGTTGCTGTAACGCTCTGAGCCCGTGCCCCTACTGGAAGTCTGCGGATAAAAAAGAGCTTCTCGCTCGTTGGATTCCTCCAGTACTAATAATATTTGCCGATTCGGATTCTGACATCGACTAGGATTGAGGCTGTGCGTGCGCGTGTCACCGCTGAAAAGCACCGGGCAGTCGGGACCTCCAGAACTCATGTGAGCACTCGCACTTTGCATCGGCCATGACATTTAAAGTAAATTTAAACTATTTTTTATCTTACCAGGTTTTCAGTTTCATTTCAGTTTCATTTATTTGGTATAGCCCTGTGAGCCATTCGGCTCTCTTGAATCGGGTGCAACCGCAACAAACAAAAAACAAAAACATGAACAAGGAAACATCTTAAAGTGACTATGCGCAAAAAGAAAATCCAGGAAAAAACTGCAAAGTCTTCCAGAAAAAAAGCACCGTACACCAACGCTGTGTGCAAAATCCCAGTGGGATGCCAGTCAAACAACAACAACAACAACCACACTCCGTACTACAACAAACAAACATGGCCAAACCAATTTTTTTTCGAAATCACCAAAATAAAGCCATAAAGCAATGTAACAGTGATCATAGGAACTGTGACCAAATTTCACAATAAACGACATAAACAACATGTACCAGGTAAGGCCCACGGAGCTATATAGCTCTTTTTCAGAAGCGACCTGGCCAGAATGATAGCCCAACCGTGTGGCTTATCACATAGAAATGTATAGCAGCGACATTAATTCTAAATGTGGAGGGGAAAACTGGAGGACCCGGAGAGAAAAACCACGCGAGGAGAGAGAGAGACATGCAAACTCCATATATACAGCAGGCGTCAGGGCCGGGATCGAAACCACAACCTCCTGTATACCAGGCAAGGTAGTTAACATCTCCTAGCCACCGTGATGATGACAAGAGTGAGAGAGAGAGACGCAAACTCCAAAATATACAGCAGGCGTCAGGGCCGGGATCGAAACCACAACCTCCTGTATAACAGGCGAGGGAGTTAACATCTCGCCACTGTGCCGCATGAGATATGCCATCCAGCCGAGCCGCACTAAGGGTCATGATTTTTTTTTATTAGTGGGGGGGGCGAGATGTGGGTCACGTGCTCACCGATGAAGTTTGCCGTGCAATCGAGCCAGGGCAGGATCTTCTCGCAGTAGCTGTCGTGCACCGGCACGCGCAGGAAGTTCCCCTCGGGGATGAAGTCCGGTCGCGGGCAGCCGACGCTCGCGTTCAGCACGTGTGTAATGCCGCTCTGCAGCATCACCTCCTGCGGTGAGCATGCGGGGGGGGGGGGGTGCACACAAAGACAAGGATTCATACTCTTAGGTTTTTTCGGTAAAGTCACGTAGGTAAAAAAATAATAATAAAATAAAATTGGTTTTGGAAGCCAACATCGGCCGTAATCCCTGTGGAGGTTCTTCACTTGACCCCTCTTCTAGCCCCGCCCACCTCCCCTTCTAGACCCGCCCACTTCCCTTCTAGCCCCGACCACCTCCCCTTCTAGCCCCGCCCACCTTCCCTTCTAGCCCCGCCCACTTCCTCTTCTAGCCCCGCCCACCTTCCCTTCTAGCCCCGCCACTTCCCTTCTAGCCCCGACCACCTTCCTTCTAGCCCCGCCCACCTTCCCTTCTAGCCCCGACCACCTCCCTTCTAGCCCCGCCCACCTTCCCTTCTAGCCCCGCCCACTTCCCTTCTAGCCCCGCCCACTTCCCTTCTAGCCCCGACCACCTTCCCTTCTAGCCCCGACCACCTCCCCTTCTAGCCCCGACCACCTTCCCTTCTAGCCCCGCCCACCTTCCTTCTAGCCCCGCCCACCTTCCTCTTCTAGCCCCGCCCACCTTCCCTTCTAGTCCCGCCCACCTGCCCCTACTAGCCCCCGCCCACCTTCCCTTCTAGCCCCGCCCACCTTCCCTTCTAGCCCCGCCCACTTCACCCTTCTAGCCCCGCCCACCTCCCCTTCTAAGCCCCGCCCACTTCCCTTCTAGCCCCGCCCCCCTCCCCTTCTAGCCCCGCCCCTCCCCTTCTAGCCCCGCCCCCTCCCCTTCTAGCCCCGCCCACTCCCTTCTAGCCCCGCCCACTGCCCTTCTAGCCCCGCCCACTTCCCTTCTAGCCCCGCCACTTCCCCTTCTAGCCCCGCCCACCTTCCCTTCTAGCCCCGCCCACCTCCCCTTCTAGCCCCGCCCACCTCCCTTCTAGCCCCCGCCCACCTCCCCTTCTAGCCCCGCCCACTTCCCTTCTAGCCCCGCCCACCTCCCCTTCTAAGCCCCGCCCCTTCCCCTTCTAGCCCCGCCCACATCCCCTTCTAGCCCCGCCCACCTTCCCTTCTAGCCCCGCCCACTCCCCTTCTAGCCCCGCCCACCTCCCCTTCTAGCCCCGCCCACTTCCCTTCTAGCCCCGCCCCATCCCCTTCTAGCCCCGCCCACCTTCCCTTCTATCCCCGCCACATCCCTTCTAGCCCCGCCCACTTCCCTTCTAGCCCCGCCCACTTCCCTTCTAGCCCCGCCCACCCTCCCTCTAGCCCGCCCACTCCCTTCTAGCCCCGCCCCCTCCCTTCTAGCCCCGCCCCCTCCCCTTCTAGCCCCGCCCCCTTCCCTTCTAGCCCCGCCCCCTCCCTTCTAGCCCCGCCCCCTTCCCTTCTAGCCCCGCCCACTTCCCTTCTAGCCCCGCCCACCTTCCCCTTCTAGCCCGCCCACCTTCCCTTCTAGCCCCGCCCACTTCCCCTTCTAGCCCCGCCCACCTTCCCTTCTAGCCCCGCCCCCTCCCCTCTAGCCCCGCCCCCTTCCCTTCTAGCCCCGCCCACCTTCCCCTTCTAGCCCCGCCCACCTTCCCCTCTAGCCCCGCCCACCTTCCCTTCTAGCCCCGCCCACCTTCCCTTCTAGCCCCGCCCACTTCCCCTTCTAGCCCCGCCCACCTCCCCTTCTAGCCCCGCCCACTTCCCCTTCTAGCCCCGCCCACCTCCCCTTTAGCCCCGCCCACCTTCCCCCTTCTAGCCCCGCCCACTTCCCCCTTCTAGCCCGCCCACTTCCCCTTCTAGCCCCGCCCACCCCCCTTCTAGCCCCGCCCACCTCCCCTTCTAGCCCCGCCCACCTCCCCTTCTAGCCCCGCCCACCTCCCCTTCTAGCCCCGCCCACCTCCCTTCTAGCCCCCCCCTTCCCTTCTAGCCCCGCCCCCACTTCCCCCTCTTCTAGCCCCGCCCACCTCCCCCTTCTAGCCCCCCCCCTTCCCCTTCTAGCCCCGCCCACCTTCCCTTCTAGCCCCGCCCACTTCCCCTTCTAGCCCCGCCCACTTCCCCTTCTAGCCCCGCCCACCTTCCCCTTCTAGCCCCGCCCACCTTCCCTTCTAGCCCCGCCACCTCCCCTTCTAGCCCCGCCCACCTCCCCCTTCTAGCCCCGCCCACCTCCCTTCTAGCCCCGCCCACCTTCCCTTCTAGCCCCGCCCACTTCCCCTTCTAGCCCCGCCCACCTCCCCCTTCTAGCCCCGCCCACCTTCCCTTCTAGCCCCGCCCACCTTCCCTTCTAGCCCCGCCCACCTTCCCTTCTAGCCCCGCCCCACCCTCCCTTCTAGCCCCGCCCACACTCCCCTTCTTAGCCCGCCACCCCCTTATAGCCACCCTCCCAGTCCCTGACTGACACATGTAGATAAGCTCCTCCCCCCTCCCGTTAACCAGTATATAAGTCTTGTCTCTGGATTTCTCTTCACTTAATACAGTAAATTTAGCTGTGACGGTCCCACCTGAAGACGAAAGACTTGTGTTGCCTCGAAACGTCGTGGTTCAATTTAGTTCTTTTCATAAATTTTTATTTATTATTATTATGTTACCTACGTGACTTTACCGAAAAAACCTAAGAGTATAAAGACAAAGATCCCCTCCTGTTATAGCCTTATAAGACCGTTGGGGCCAAGTGCTGCTGTTTGCGAGCACTTGTTAAGACCGGCACGCCACACGAAGGCATGTGGATGGCCAGCACCACGCACAGCTGACATTGTCTCCACTATGCTGACGTTGGTACACCGCACAAGGTGCTCGTTTAAGGCTGAGTCGATCTGGGGGAGGCCCAACATCGGTTCAGATATTCGTCAATGGTGTCGGCCGTGGGCGGGAATTGAACTCGGGTGGCCGGGTTCGTAGTGACCACTTTCCTTTGTGTGAATACCAAGGCACGCACAAATACATACGCCTCTGTGTACACTCTCAGGTTTGGAGAAATAAGACGCAGCGTAACTCTTATTGTCAACAATTGGGCCACGGTGGTGTGATGTTAACTACACTCTTAGGTTTTTTCGGTAAAGTCACGTAGGTAAAAAATAAAATTTAAAGTTAATAAAAGTAATAATGGAAATAAAATAATAAAAATGTGATTTATTATTTTATTTTATTTCCATTATTACTTTTATTAACTTTTTATTTTATTTTTTACCTACGTGACTTTACCGAAAAAACCTAAGAGTATGAATCCTTGCAGTCACGAAAGCTTCGAATCTATAATTGATGTTAACTACTTCGCCCAGGATGCGGGAGGTCGGGGGTTCGATCCCGACCCCCCGACTCCTCTATTCGGAGCTTGCATGTTCTCCCTGTGGTCTCGAGGATTTCTTCTCCAGGTCCTCCGGTTTTTCCTCTGCCTTTAAAAACATGCATTGAGATGATTGAGATTATTTTGGCGCTATAAATGTCCAAATGATGGCCTACTTTGTTGAGCTATCATTTGGCCAGGTCGCTTCTGAAAATAAGTTGATACCTCAGTGGGGCATTGCCTGGTAGGATGGGGATGGTTTCGTTTGAGTTGCGTTTGGGTGATATGTTTGCTTATCTCGTACTTTGCACTACTACCGTGTTTTTGCACTCTTCGTTGTTGTAACGTTCTTACAAGGTGCCCCTACTGAACATCTGTGAATAAGTAAACCCGTAAAAACAAAGTTTTTCACTCTAAATCCTTTATGCGTGGCGGCTAGAGTCCTCTCGTCCTCTGGCTTGAGATGGCTGCCACCTATGGGTCAGATGATTGTCTGCCAGTATTAAGCAATTGGTAATTAAATATTTAATTTGTTTTCCCTAAACAGTGTAAAATTTTGGGAAAAAATTTCACGAACATTAATTGTCTCGCACAACGAGTCTGTGTGCAAAATGTCAGCTCGATTGGATCACGGGAAGTGGGCTAAAAAACGACCGAAAGATTTGCACAGTCCTAAGCAAGCAAGCAAGCACGAAAGCAGGCAAGCAAGCAAGCAAGCGAACTTAATATAAAGGATTTAAAAATAGCTTCATAGCTCATCGGATTCCTGCACTATAAATAAATATTCTGATTATGTATGGCGAGGATACAGGAAAGTGGATGAGTTTACTAACATGCGGGCATTCCCGACCAACACTTCGATTCGTATTTAATTTAATGTGTCATGTCGCGTAAGTAATATGTGTGCCGTAAAGCCTACTCCACCCAACACAGCCAATGACCAAATATGTCAGGATATCGCCAACACCAAGGCAGCATTCCTAATCAAGGTGCTCCAGAGGTCTGTCTCGTTTACATTCATGAGTGAGGTTTTCAGCCACTTGCCTTGTTGAGGACGTCACGCTGAGAGCCGAGGTAGAGGTAGGGCAAGATGCAGGTCGGACCAGTGTCGCGAAGGTGCAACGAAGGGCTGGACACGGGCTGCGCAAGAGGTGGCGTGCGAGTGTCCACGCGGCTAGCGTTCTCACACAGCTGCGGGAACAGCAGCTGAAATGCAGCAAATCCACCTGCACACATGCAGCGCACACACAAAGACAAGATCCCCCCCCGTATAGCCTTAACAGACTGTTGGGGCAAGTGCTGCTAGCAAGCAGTACCTATGAAGGCCAGAACGGTACACGAGGCGGTGGGTGGCGAACACCACGCCCGGCCGCCTTTGTCTCCCTTGTGGCGATGTTTCACACTGCACTGGGTACTCATTTGAGGCTGAGTCGACCTAGGGGAGGCCCAGGACCGGTTCAGATATTTGTTACTGGTGTTGGCCGTGAGCAGGAATCGAACTTGAGTCGCCGGGTTCGTAGCGCAGCGCGCTAACCGCTACACCACCACTCCCCATACACACAGATACACACACAAAATTCTGCTTTCAACAACGCAAAAAATTCGGCGATTTCTTGCTCCAAAATAATTTGAGGTAGTGCTAATCCCCACCCTTATTGCAGCCTTGATCCATTATAGATAATCTTAATTCCTATGGTGGAGGCAGGCAATCCACAGGATAACCACTGTTGACTTGCCCACGTGGACATGACTGCCACCTTGTGGGCGATTCCAGGCCTCCCATTCATGGCGCTTGTCTGCCAAGCAAACGAACCCACAGCGAGATAATTACCCAACAGCCACCCGCAAAGTTAGCGGAAATTACCCGCAAATCACCAAACTGTGAGAACACAAAGCAATCATCGGCCCCTGGGGCGAAGCGACTGCAGACTGAGCCTGTGAAGCACAGCCAGGACCGGACTGGCCAGAGGGCAGCAGTCCATAGGGACAATGCCCGTGGGCCGGTCCATTCAGGGGCCGGTTGGCCGGTCTAATGTGCACGCTTCGTTGCTTATTTACGCTCTCAGTGAGCGTTCAGTCCCCATATTCGGCAGCCACACAGATTCTTCCTTACCGCCCCCATTTGTGTTTTTTGGACCCGGCTCCAAATGGCCCAACGAAATCGCACGACAACGTCACGCCAGCACGTCGCCACGTTGCAAATCGAGTTACTCCACAGACTGCCTTGCTCTTTTAGGATGAGGGGATTCTCACCATTGAGGAGGTAGACGTCGGAGAACGTCCGACGGAGCTTCCCCAGCAGCACGGACACGAAGCCGTGGGGCGGCAGCGATGCAGCGGACGGCGAGCGCTGGTCGTACACCACCACCACGACGCGCCCCCGGCCACCGGCCTCCACCTGCGTGACCACAAACACCGCTCGGCCAACGCTGCACACTCCGCACACTCTGCACACTCTACACATCCACCAAGATGCGGCTCTTTGGCTGACCCCTTACAGCTCTTTTGCTGCCCCCTTGCGGGAAGCCATTTAAAAAGCGTTTCAACTTCATTCAGTTTTTAAATCCTTTATTAAGTTCGCTTGCTTGCTTGCTTAGGACCGTGCAAATCTTTCGGTCGTTTTTTTAACCCATTCCCGTGATCCAATCGAGCTGACATTTTGCACACAGACTCGTTGTGCGTGACAATGCATTTTCGTGAAAAAAATTCCAAAATTTTACACTGTTTAGGGAAAAGAAAATTAAATATTTAATTACCAATTGTTTAATGCTGCCAGACAATCATCTGACCCATAGGTGGCAGCCATCTCAAGCCAGAGGACGAGAGGACTCTAGCCGCCCCGATGCCACGCATATAAAGGATTTATAGTGAAAAACTTTGTTTTTACGGGTTTACTTGTTTACACTTTCAAGCAGGGCACGGCAACCTCTCGGCTCCAGAGCCGCATGCGGCTCATTAAGGACGCTTCGTGACGTTATTTATTAAGCAGCACACCGTCTCGTAATCACCACTTGCATTGCGGCTCTTGAAATATTGAGGTTTTGTTTGACCAAATTCTAAAAAAGTAGTCTCCTTGTTACTTTGGTTGCCGACCCCCTACACTCAGAGGAGACAGAGCGACCGTGCATCCGTAGGCGCGAAGAGTTCTTCAACACAAGGGGAGCACGAAAGCTCCGTCAGCGCACCTGAGACCCGCTCGTTGCCGCGTGCTGCACGAGCTCCAACACGGACACCTGTCCTGCTGCAGCCGCCGCTGCACCAGCTTGGAGCAGCACACGTTGAGCGCCGACGCCACGTGGCAGCTGTTGAACTCGGCGAAAGTTCGCCCGTCGATCACGAGCAGGGTTGGCACGCTATTTGCGCGATTGGCAACACGTTCGGCATGACCATCGGCAACGTCAGCGGGACTATTAACGCCGTCAGCTGCAGGATCGTCGCCGCCGCCGCCGCCGCCACCGGCATCGCCGAAAACACCAAAAAAATCAACCCCGCTATTGTTGACGTCGGCAATGTCGTCGTGCCGGCGCCGCCAACGTCGCCGCATTCGCAAGCGCCGCCGCCCCCGCCGCCACAACCGCGGCCGCTTGAGTCCACCACCTTGCCACCAAGAACCGCCCTCTCCAGCATGGACGCGAGCATCTCCACGCTCATCCCCCGCACGCCCTCCCCCGACATCGCTGTCGCTCCTCTCTCTCTCTCGTCGCAGCGAACGTTTCCCTTGATGTCCCACTTCGATTGCAGTTAACGATTGCACATTAGGCTGCTGCTGCTGCTGCTGTTAATGGGGTCAATGCCGTCGACGGTAACTGATGTTTTTGGGGCTGAAAGTACTGCTGCCGTTTGCGATGCCGGTCCGACTTGTTGATGCTGACGATGATGATGAATGCTGCTGCAATTGCTGATATCGCTGCCGTTACAGTTCTGCTGTTGCATGGCGGCGGATGGTGCTGTTGCTGCCACTACTGTTGCATTCACCGCTGCTGAGGCTGCAGCGACACTGCCGAAGATGCAATTGTCAATGTTGACGATGCTGCTGCTGCTGTTGTCAGTGATGTTGTTGGTATTGCTGCTAATTGCTGTACTGTTAACGCTGCAACCAATGTTGCTGCTGCTCGTGTTCTGTTGTGGGTTGCTATTGATTATTATATTTAAATGGAATATGTCCATGAAGAGGCTGATACATCGTAAATGCAATTTAACTAATTTGATGACATCTTGAGTTAAGATTCCATCAAATGAAGGAAATTGAAAAAGCTGCATCTGGAAAAATGTTTTTTTACACCAAGATATTTCAAATAAAATTCATATTTAATCAAAAGTATGTGCTGTTTAAAACAATTACATGTTGTATATGCATTGTATACAAATGCCATTTAATTATTGCAATTATAAAATGTTAGACATCTTTATTAATGGTTTTTATTTAAAAAACTAAGTTATCCTTATGTCTTCAACATTTTCGAATAGCGATTGTAGTTTTTGTTATTTAAAACATGTGCAATAGGCTGAACAGAAGAAAAAAAAACTCAGATGAGTCGCAAAAGGAATCTACAACACTTGATAAGGTGATAGATTTTTTTTTTGAAAACACAATTCACGCGAATGTCAAAGAGCGGGACTTTCAAGATGTTATATTTGAGGGGGAGAGAAGCGAAGATATCAAATCAACTAATAAAATGTTAATTTAGATAATTATACACTTTTTCTTTTGAAGGTCGGTATTATTGACTGTGTTGAATGTTTAGTTAATTGTGCTTGTTCAGCGCTGCCAATGTAATAGCAGCGGCGGCAGCAACGCCAAATATTTGTTAAATTTTCGGTTGCAAAATAT
>NC_083780.1:5944121-5972090 GCF_015708825.2 Lethenteron reissneri
CACCAGCTCAGAGGTCCTAGAACTTTCCATCTACATATTCTGTCTAATGTCATCATGAAGTCCGAGACTAGTCACCAACCCTGAACACAGCAAACCGATTACCGCGCCTACATGGGGAAATGCACACGTGTTGCTGCATCTCTGTAATTAATGCCTATAGATTTATACGTCGGCATCCTGCAAATTATCATTCGATACATTTGTAGTGTCAACGATTCAGAGACGAGAGTTTCTAGGAGGGCACTTTCTACATGAACAACTTTCACGGTCTCGTCCGCACACTCTCCACAGTAGCTTAGCCTAGCCTGTACACAACACTAGCGTCTAACACTGACGGCCCTGACGAGATAGCCAACTACTAATCCTTGCAGAGCAATGTCTAGCGGATACGTCTTGCGACCGACGGCGACGAGACGACAGCAACGACGAGGCGAATCCATTCACAGACGACCGACAGCCTCGATCCCCCGCTCTCGGCTCCTTTTTATGCTACCACGCGGCCTGGCTCCGCCCTGACCGCGCCTCCCTTCTCGAACCCGCTAGCAGGTTCCAGGGGCCTCCAGATGGGTCCTCTGTGACCCTTTCCCTAGATCCTCCGCTCTGCCAACACACCCGTGCTCACGCTCACCGGTGTGTGTACTGTCTGTCCACCACATTTGCTGCAGACATCGACTAGCCAGCTCCAGAGATGCACGCGCCCAGCAAACGTCCCTTGGGAATGCTCTTCAGCTGGTTGTCTCGCAGACTCAGATGAGTGAGCTGGGTCAATTTGTCAAACACCCCGCCGGATGACGGTTTAGAGGCGGCTCACAACGGCCTCCCCTTGCACGCGAGCGGCGTTGCGTGTGGTTTAACATTTACACGAGTTGCCTCTTCCTGAAGATTTCCATGAATAATGTTGTCACAAAACAATTTAGAGTGTTTAGTGCATTTATAAATCACTTGTGTAAACGGACTGTTTCAGAGTTGTGTTGTTATATCTATTGCTTCGATGTGTTAATTACTGTGAATGGTTAGGATCATACCTTTATTTATTTATTTATTTCGCACGTCTCCATTGAAGATAGAGATGTGTATTTCAAAAGGCTCTCATCGAGAAACATT
Organism: Lethenteron reissneri; assembly: GCF_015708825.2. Taxonomy (NCBI): domain Eukaryota; kingdom Metazoa; phylum Chordata; class Hyperoartia; order Petromyzontiformes; family Petromyzontidae; genus Lethenteron; species Lethenteron reissneri. Next base: position 5,945,226 of record NC_083780.1, read on the forward strand.
CATATATCAATACCCTCATATTAATGTATTCATCAGCTATGATAAATATACTGCTGGATAAAGGTTTCTGCAAGCAGCAATTCACGACGATGCGATGTATTAATCCACCTCGCACCTGCACACGAGCTGCTGTCATCACTCCATCTCCAGGGTGAACGTACTTCCACGCTCATTCCTTCCCATGGCTGCAACTCCGCTGTTATTATTGACCATGGTCAATGTGCATTGGCCATCGTAGATTATTCCATCATAAGGATGTTTGGGTTAGAGCGCGTAAATATATCAATGTGTCGTTAAAACCCGTCACCACCCGACACAGCCAACTAGTAAGTGTTGTCACGTAAACAGAACATGCCAATTCGTCACTAGCATGTTCTGTTTACATGACAACCCTTACTAGTTGGCTGTGTCGGGTGGTGGCGGGTTTTAACGACACAGTTATAAATTTACGCGATCTAACCCAAAAACCTCTATTATGGATGATATTGGTCGCGAAAGCCGACACGATCACTGCCGACCTGCACACGCCCCTTCCATGGTCAATTCTCTACGCGGATGACGTCCTCCTCTCAGATGAAGAGAGAGGAGAAGTGGAAAGACAAACGCGCCTGTGGAAGGAACTTTTGGACGGAAACGGGATGAGGTTCAACATCAAAAAGACGGAGTATATGGAGTGTGGCCCCCAAACCGACGGCACCATCAGCATTGACGGAGAAGATCTGAAGAAAGTGACGGACTTTAAGTACCTGGGCTCCACCATCAGCTCAGATGGTAGCATCACGACTGATGTGAGGTCACGAGTCAATGCGGCGTGGATGAAATGGAGGCAAGTCACCGGAGTCCTCTGTGATCGGTAAATGCCGGATAGGCTGAAGGGAAAAATATACAAGACCATCGTCCGACCGGTGGCACTCTATGGATCCGAGTGCTGGCCAGCCACAACTGTACACGAACAAGCTCTCCACACCATGGAGATGAGGATGCTTCAGATGGAGCCTCGGGCTCACTCGATGGGATCGTGTCAGGAACGAAGACGTCGGAAGCGACTTGGTGTGGCCCCCATTGCGGACAAGATGCTTGAGGCAAGGCTTCGGTGGAACGGCCATGTGATGCGAAGTGAAGAGTCATCAGTGGCCAAGACTGCCGTGCGTATTGAGCCAGAGGGCCGCCGTCCACGCGGACGTCCGAAGAAGCGATGGATGGATCGAATAAAGCAAGAAATGAAGACGGTCAACGCATCCCCTGAAGATGCCCTGGACCGAGCCAAATGGAGAAGACAATGCCGAAAAGCGGACCCTGCTCCACAGCAAGAACAACGCTAGGAAGAAGAAGAAGAAGATTTGTCGCGAAAGCCGATGTGTTAGAGTAGATTATTCCATCATTCCTTCTCGTGCCGTAACATGGCCATGCCAGCTTACTTTATTAACTGTTTGATGTTTGATGTAATTTGTACGAGTTTATTACCTGATCCACGCGTTCGTCTATCTCTCAATGTTATTCCAAGCTTGTTATTCGCAGTGCTTCTGTTGTACTTCTGAACCATCTACTATAGGAGGTGTTTCACGCGGATCAACATCTCTCGTTGTGGGCACATTGGAATGTTCCGTTGTACTGTGAAGTTAAGATTTACAAAAGCATTGTTTAAGTCTACTTATAGTTGTTGCTAAAACCTCGAATACGTAAACAATTATCCAGCAAATAATACATTGCTACAACTTAAATTATATAATGAATAGCCTTAAGAATGTCAATGTAAACTACGTCATTGTAGGTAATGAAATTATCCATAACCAAGCAAAATGTTCATATATGCACACATATAGTAAACGAAACACCAACGTTCTGTACAACAAGTGTGTAAAATAAAATAATTGTTGGAGGGATGCAACTTGAAACCGCATCAGATCAGATCGTGATCGAAATGGTAACATGTCCAGGTGAATTCTATTACTTTGAAGTGCGATGAACAATATTAAGACTCAATCTCAGCGTTCCATTTTTCCCCGATAACAAATGTCAATCCACAAATACTGCTCGCCATGACCTATGGATCAGAAATATAATAATATGAAGTGATTAAAGATTAATTGATTTTACCCGACCATAAAAAGTCACCGTGCATGAAACACAAATATTGATAAAAGCACCCTACCCCTTTGATTTCTCCTCCCACCCCACCCCGAGAGGGGTATCCGAGTTCAGGAAGTAGACACCAGGGATGTATAGAGTTTTTTAAAACACATGGCATAGACATTGTGTCTATACTGGTGTCAATTTCCATACATGCCCTCTGTGTGTACCTGGATCGTTTGTTCATTAAAATATTTTTGAGAAAAAAGGCTTTCGACCATGTTCAAGGGGAGTTTGTTCTTTACGCCTCCGGTTTACCAGGCAAGATAACCGACATTAGAAAGAGCGTTTTGCGATGACAATCAATCTCAAGTGCAATATGAAAGATAAAAAAGGTGAAAGGGTTCCATATTGTTTGAGAAAAATATGATTAATGAATTAAAACATGTGTAGAGTGCAGTCACTTTATCGGCGTAGTGCAGGTACAACAGGGATGATGTTCAAGACCTTCAGTTGATTGAGTCAGGTAAGTGAGCTGGGTCAAATTCTCAAACACCCTAACGGGTAAAGCCGTCAGCTAGTTCGCCCTCAGATACAGCTGCTGCAGATTACTCTGGCCGTCAAACAGACCAGCAGAGAGAGACGCGAGTTCATCACTGCGCAGTAACCTGAAACACTTGCTCTCTGCTGTGTTAATAAGACTCGAGCGGAGTAAATGTAAATACAACTACACGGAACACTGGGTACATTTTACTTACACATCAAGCTTGTTTAAGGCATTAGGAAATTAAAATTTAAAGCTCGTTGTCCATCCACTGCGATGAAGTCACCACCACGTCACCAAGCTGGTTGTCACCACTCAGAGTGGATGAATTATCAAGCTTTAATTGAAAAGACTAAGAGAGAAATGAAATGAAATAAACAGAGCTAGAACTTGACTGGACATTCACAAACAACATCTATACCGCTGTCTTAAAGTGAAACAAACATACTGGAGGTGAAGTGGTAGTTAATATTGAACGTAATTTACCTGAAACCACCCGAGTAAGAGGCAGGGTACCAACTCTCTCACATTTACAATAAAAACAACAACTTTCCAGATATGGTCGTATTTAAATTACCGTGTAGGCCACCTTATCATTGATCATCACGTGGAGGCAGAGGCTGAGAGAGAGAAGGCTGAGAGCTCCGCGCAGGGCACATTCCCAGGGGTTGTTGTACAGCCAGATGTGAGTGAGGCTCTTGAGGTTGTCAAAGGCGCCCCTGGGAATGCTCTTCAGCTGCCCCGCGTTAATGCGCGATTGCTTTGCTACTGCGTTCTGTTAACACCGCAATGCAAGTCACGCGTGCCCAGCTTCACGTGTGCTCGTATCTGCGCTCACTGAGCAAAGCTTTTAATCAAGCAGGTAGGGATGAGATACGACGGACATCGGTGCGGCTTAGGATCGGTCAAATCAGTGATGGTGTTGATGCAGACAGGATCGTCACATTCCTTCTCGCTTAAAACACAGTCCCTCTATCTTTCACGTGTTGTCTCCCCAGTGCTGACGCTTACACATCGTGGCAGGTACTCACTTGAGGCTGAGTCGAGCGAGGGGAGGCGCATTCCAGCTTCAGATATTCAAGACCAATGATATCAATACTCATATCTGCCTTGCGGCTGTCATCTACAATTAACATAGCGCTGCACTTGTTTGAATGTTACTACAAATACGTGTGGAGACACTGCGTGCCCCGCGTGCAGACAATGCATCCTCTGTGATATAGATGAGAGACTATTGTAGTGTATATCTCAATTTTTCGATTTAAAGCTTTCGTGACTGCAGGGATTCATCTTCTTGGTTCTTTCGGTAAAGTGACTTTACCGAAAGAACCAAGAAGATATATCTCAATTCTCAAGGGGGACCTGGTAAATACATTCATTATTTATTCAGTAGATTAACAAATAAATGGACTAAAGATGCAAATATGAAGTAAATTCAAACGATCAGTATGAACAGCGTAAATGTGGTGAAACGATGCACTCTTAAAAATATTTGGTTAAAACATTTTGGCGGAAGTCTTCAGTAAGAGGCAACTCGTGTAAATGTTGGACCACACGCGACGCCGCTCCCGTGCAAGGGGAGGCCGTTGTGAGCCGCCTCTAAACCGCCGCCCGTCCCTCGCAGTGTTCGTGCTCAGGGACACAAGTGGACTGTGATCGCAGAAGCCTCGCGTCTGTGCCTGCGGGAATCCCCACCAATGCGCAGATTCTGCAATTGCAAGCCAATCAGATCACGAAGCCCGAGCCCGGGGTGTTTGACCACCTGACGGCACTGGTGGAGACACGATACACCAAGGCTCCTGCTCTTGCCACTGTGGTAATGAACCATTGCGTATAATTACCGGAATATCATATTTACCCAAAATATGACGTTACATTGTTTTTTGGACATCGTTTACGTGAACCATTGTGCCTTTAAAAATAATAATTCTGACAATCTAAGCGGAATACATTTTATCTGACATGTTTATGATTGTAAACAGATATCGCTTCAAATAACGGGAAAGTGTTTTCTTTGGATAGCAGATCAATACTCTTTGGTTATTTCGGTAAAGTCACGAAGGTAGAAATTAAATTAAAATAAATCACGACGTTTCGGACGCAACACAAGCGTCCGTCATCAGGCGAAAAATGGTGACCGCAATGGTGACCATTTATTTTATTTTATTTCTACCTACGTGACTTTACCGATAGTACCAAAGAGTATGGATTCCTGCAGTCACGAAAGCTTCAAAACAGATCTTTGTGAATAGGAATAGAGTTTGCTTGAGTCAATACTTCTCTGTGAAAACGAGTAAAGGTGAATGTAAGAGGTCTCTGTGTGAGGCATCATTGCGAATGGATGAGGTGGTAATTAATAAGGCAAATATATAGGACAATAATTAAGGAATAATCCACGATGGCCAATGTGCATTGACCACGGTCGACAACGTCCCCTTCAGAGATGGAGTAATGACAGCAGCTCGTGTGCAGGTGCGAAGTGTATTAAAACATTGCATGGTCGTGACGACGGCTTGCAGTGGATTGATCATGCTTCTTGTTGATTACATATCTACGTATTGATAAATATACATGTCATACTAGAAAAGTGAATGCCTATGGTTAATGGTTTCTGCGCAGTGAAGAACTCGCGTCTTTCCCCGCGGGGGTGTTTGACAAACTCACCCAGCTCACTCATCTGGCTCTGGCCACCAACCACCTGATTAGCGCTCCCAGGGGCGCGTTTTACAACGGAGCCAGCACTGCAAGGAGTGGTCTCTGCTTTGTCGCTGCGCATCGGTATAGAGACGACGCTTGGCACGAGTAGCGTCAAGTTTGTAAAGCTACCGCGTTATTGACATTCACGGCCATCGTCATCATCATCGTCATGGTGTCCTCTTGTGCTCCGAGTTAGTCTGCAGTGTCACTGAGCAGTGAGGTGAGCGTCTGCCTTAGTGCATCAGTGAATATTGCATGGAGTGAATTATTATAGATGATATTTAGCGTTTATATAAACTAACGCGTGATGTGATGGATTGGTGCAGCAACAGCATAACAAAATGACCACAACATCCACACAACGCAACATAAGAAAAACAACGACGTAACAAAACAACAACACAACACCATAACAAAGCACAACAAGAGAAACCACCCGAAATAACAACTACACAAACAGCAGCAACAACGAAAAACTCTCCTCAAACAGGAATTGGCTGCACATTCCATTGTGGTAGCATCCTCCTGAATACAGTCTCGGAACTCAGTCAACCTCCCATGGACAGGCGAATGCCGGAATTAATTCCACTCATCGAAACACCCCAGCAGGGAGACCTGTGAGTTGATCGCTGAGTACAAATCGCATATCAGCAGCCTCCGCCTCTTGCTGTAGAGCAGCCTCTACAAGAGAGCGTCGCTCTTCACACGGCAGTGGAGTTCAACACGGGTGCCTGGGTCGCGTTAGCGGCGTCGTGTTCACCTCACATCGCGGCACCTCGCTCCATGCCGCGCCAACAAAGCGGTGCAGTACAGCGACCCGCACGGTGTTCAGAGCTCGCATTCCCTATGGAACATTTTTACTCGATCAGTAGTGTAGCGGTTAGCGCGCTGTGCTGCGAACCTGGCGATGCAGGTTCTATTCCTAATCACGGTCAACACCAGTGACGATTATCTGAACCGGTCTTGAACGTCGTCTCTATCTCGGTGCCCAGGAACAAAGCAGAGACCGTTCCTGGCAGCGCTGGCTCCGTTTGTCAAACGCGCCCCTGGGAACGCTCTTCAGCTGGTTGTTGTACAGAAACAGCTGCTGCAGATTCACCAGGCGGGCAAACACCCCAGCGTGGACAGACGTGAGGTCCTCACTGCGCAGGAACTTCAAACACTCTCTCGCTGCCGTTTAAGGACGACTCTAGCAGACTGAATGAAAAACGATTACAATGAGCACTGGTTACTTGTATCAACCCATCAAGCTTGTGAGCGAATTGGTGTTGTACAAAAATTATCAAAGTAATCATTCAAAGTCATTTGTCGATCCAAAAGTTCCACAAGGCGTCGGCGAGTCTACAAAGGCGATGACTTCAGGAACACATTCAGACCGAATGATTACAGCACCTGACCTGGCTGGTGAGTCTACGGGAACTTTTCCTGAGTGATAACAAATTAACTGAGATGCCCGCAGGCGCAGGAAAGTTGCCGACACTGACTCACTTCGATCTGGCCCTAAACCAGTTGAAGAGCATTGCTGGGAGATTGGTTCACGCTTTCCACCGTGTGCCGTTTCCAGGAGTCTCGAGCCGAATTCGGGCGAAGCGCTCAACACTGGCAGCGCTCAGTGCCCCGGGTCAGTTGTCAATCTCTTCAGCAAGGAGTAACAGATTGAGGTGCAGCCCTGCAATTGCCTGGCTCACGACACTGATGTCGGAAGGGTCTCCACTGGAAGGAGCTCTAGAAATCTCATGTGAAGGGTCTTTAGCCGATTCTTCCACGATGGCCGGACGTCTTGGACGCGGTGGGAGTAGCCACCCTTTGCTCCACGACACGGGATGCACCGATCGGCTGTGATGAATCCATTTGTATTTCTGGGTGAACAGAAGCAGGAGGTTTAAAATATATATAAGCTTCATCATCATATCAGCGACCACTTGATTAAAATCCACTTTGCTAACATTTTCTCCACATTATCAGACTGTGGACTCAACCGTCACGAAGATCATCATCTAAAATAAGCATAAACAGCTACACCCTTTTCATCTTCATCCTAAATACACAGTAGGGTTAATGAATATCATAATCTACCATCATAATCAACATATAGAAGTAAAACACAATAACCATTACTGTGAAGTTCACTCTGCAGTTCAGACAGAATACCTAAACCAGTCCAAAGTTTAGTTTGGAATTAAGCACTCCCAGAAGGCCGTGATGCTGATGAGTTGTGCAAAAACTACTTTTAATAGTTACGTGGAGTGGAAAGACAAATCCGAGGGAGAGGCATTGTCTGGTTATGTAGTTTGTAAGAAAAATGCTGATAATACATTTCAGACGAATGATCGACTTCACGTGATAATCGCTCCATCTCTTGTGTGTGTGTGAGTCACGTGTGGCTGTATGGAGCAGCAATGCAGTGAGTGCAGGGCTGGCGCCTCGGCGTCTCTGCGAAGCGTCAAGACCAGTCCCAGGGGTTACTGTGCAGCCAAATGTATTGCAGCTTCGTAAGGCTGTCGAAGGCGCCCTTGGGAACGGTCGTCAGCTGGTGACATTGGTCGGTTGTCTCCTCGTCCATCGATCCACATTATCCACACACACAGTGTACGTAGATAGCATATGCACATGCATACATGGACATGCAAATAATGTACTCAATACGCACATAAAGAGGGGTGTACTGATATACATATAGTATACACTTACCAACACGTATGTATATATGCACAAGTACTGTGTGCATACTTACATATTAACGACAGTGCTATTGACGAAAGTGAGTTGTTTTGTTATTTTTAGTGTAAATTCACTAAAACCCAATACACAGACCGTATAATGAACGTGTATTTTTCATCGTATGATTCCATTTGTACCAAGTTGATATTCGCTTAAGAATCAGCGTTGGCTCAACCCGCCGGGGTGTTTGAGAATTACCAATTGATCATTCATATCATGACCCATGGCGTTGATATGACAATTGTAGGAAACTGAAGGAAACCCCGAACGAATATAAAATATTTCCATTCTGCATTGTCTTAATTTGGAAATAGCCACTCGTGTTATTGATGTAGTGACGTTTTTAATGGTGTCACGATGGTGTTAGCGCCAGCTACTGTCACAAGAGTGCTACTGTTTTCGTCTGGAACCTCTCTCTGTCACCAGAGTAAGTACGGCATGCGAGCCCGCCCTAGGGGCCATAGTCCTGGTGACGGCCTGAGAGAGGGCAAGTAGGGACGTGACAGTTTGTGTGAACCCGAGAGGGCACGTGACCGGGACAGGGTAGTGAGGGGGGCCCGAGGGGGGCTTGAGGGACACGTGGTGCTTAGTCGAGATCCTTGGGGCAAGGTCTCGAAGGGGGCGTGGCCGAATGCGGAGCGAGGCCACGCTCAGGATCATAAAGTGGCAGTCCCGAGAGTGTTCTGGACTCGTCTGTGGGATCAACCCTGGGTGCGACATCTCTTCGGTCTTCGCTCAGCATCGTGGGTCAGACAGCGTGTAAGCTGACTGACCCGTTCGTGTAGTTAACCCGCTACTCACATAGTTAACCGTGTAGTTATCACCTAGATGTTGAAACAGTGTACGTTTAGAGTTACCCGGTTGGGAAGTTGTTAAATAAACTTGTTGCCTCCAAAAACAAGTGTGTGCCTCCGTGTTCACCACTACATATATATACAAAAGAAAGCAAATGTTCGTGAAATATGATACTGTTTTTCTGGCTGTAGTGAACCCCAATCCAGGGACATGCTGGTGAATTTCCACATCTTGTATTTGTCCTGGAATCTGCTGATGGTCGTTCCCGAGGGGGTGTTTGACCGCCTGGTGAATCTGCAGAAGCTGTTGTTGCATGATAATCAACTGTCGGCTCTCCCTGCCGCGGTGTTTGACAAACTTACCAAGCTTATAGAACTGAGACTACCTGACAACCTTGTGAATTTACAGAAGCTCTTTTTGTATAAAAAAAATCAATTAACGACTCTACATCCTGGAGTATTTAACAAATTCGTCCAACTAACTATTCTGACGGCTCTACCCAATGGAATTTTCGACAAACTCACCCAGCTCGTAACACTGGATCTGAATGGCAACCAACTATCATCCATTGCCGCAGACACGTTCCATCAGCTTGTGAAATTACAGAAGCTGTGGCTCAAAAACAACAAACTGACGGCTCTTCCCGCCGGGTTATTTGACAAACTGACCCAGGTTAGTTCTCTGAGTCTGAACGACAACCAGTTGAAGAGCATGCCCTGGGAAAGTTTGTCTCTAGAGCTGGATGCACAATGCCCATCTTAAACCTGTTTTACTATTCTGTGTTACGCGTGCATGTGTAGAGGCTGTGTGTGTGAGTTTTAAGTGAAAGCCATGTAAAGTCGATCTTATTCGACTTATTGAAAGTCCTCAATTACAGCAAAGCCGTTCGCATTGTTTTACTGTTTTTTAATCGTAATTCACTATCAGACGTACATCCGATCATGTCTCAAGACAAACATATATATATAAAATACCCAGCTCTGTCATTCTGTGACTGTGATTAACGCGGCACAGATTGGTTGAAGTGCGTCACGTGACCGCGAGCAAGCAGCCAACCAGAGGTGCGCCCCTCCCAAACATGTACGCCCCCGAGGTGATGTGCGCCCTAATAAGGCGCTGTGGACAGCTGATCTGCCAGCACGCTCAGGGGCTGACAAGGGTGGGGGCTGAGGGGGACGGGGGGGACCCCCCACCACTTCCTAAGACCCCTTAAGAGCTACCAAATATCCTAACAGTTCTTTCACTGATTAATAAGTCATAGCTCTTAGAAGTGAATGTCAATATCACAACTAAAGTTCAAATACATTTTCATTCATTCACATCAAAGTTACATCGCGGGATCGTCCAAAAACGTATGTAGAGTGAAAGTTTTAAGCCGCTCTTATTCGACTTATTGAAAGTCCTCAAGTACAGCAAAGCCGTTCGCGTTGTTTTTTAGCTTTTTCACCGTAATTCACTATCAGCCGTACATCCGATCGTGTCTCAAGACATTAAGTTAATAAGTAGTTGAAGGTGAGTTATTTAAGAATTAAATCTGACAAACAATGCACATGGTTATAATTACATCTTTACTGTCGTTTTATTGGTGCTTAAATCCACTGCTGGATTAAGGCCCACCGCACGTTAAGCGAGTGGATCCTAAGGATTTACTTGACCAGCCTGTTGGGGGGCGCCGCAGGCTGTGGTTGTTGGAGTGCACATTATATTATACAACCTAGTGTATAATATAGGGTACAAGCCCAGGCCGCGATAACACGTGACATGCGCATGCAGGCTGAACAAAGCTTAACAAAGACTGAGGCGCGTGGATAGCATCTACAAGCATCCAGCAGCATCCCGTCTTGTGTGATGCTTTGCCGAGGCAGCCTACTCACACGAGGTAGTTCTGTTTACTCAATCGCGTAGTGTCCAATTTGCGTTATGAAACACGCGTTATAGAAGAACAAACTGTAAGAATGTAATAATAAAATGAATGTCCAATTACTGCCACTGAGTGGCAGTGATATCACCACCCTTGGAACTGATGGTCGGATTAACGTAGGGAGATTTCAGAGCTGGAAAGTCGGGCTCTCCCCTCAGATATTAAATCTATGAGAGCGGTGTGTTAACCTTTAAATGTAATTAAGGAAAACATAACAAGGAGTAGGTTAGGATGTAACACTATATGGAGGCGATATTTATTCAAAGCATATATTTAAAAATATATAAAATTATGTGCTATGAAGGGCCGTGATCCAAACATTGCCTGTTATTATATTTTCTTTTAAAGGCCCACAGTGTTGATGAATATGTTGATTTCTGTTGCTGTTGTTTGTGCTTGTACATCACCGTCAGTTGCAGTTTCACAAACAATGTTTTTTTTTTATGTTGAGAGAGACAGCAGCCCAAGGGAGCCCCCAATCTAAAAGCCGCATGTCACTGCACTTTACCCGAGGCTCAATGCAACGAATGGTGCGCCCTCTGGTGGACACAATGCGGTATCGTACCCACAGTTGAACATGTTACGAGGATGGTGGTGGGAAGGATTCAAATGAGTCATCTCCCCACCTTATATGGCAGTTTTAGTCACGATTTAAATTTAAAATCATGCTACTCTGAGGATCTTAGCCGCGTTTTTGGCATTTACACTGAATTGTAAAGATCATACACGTGGTCTTGTCTGACGTAGCCGATCTGAAGCGATCGGCGATCGTAGATGTAGTATGCTGTTTGTGAAGGTATTTGTATTCGTTTTGTTAAACCAATTATATCGTTATTGGTAATTGTATTTTTTTCCTCAGCAAGTAAATCATTGCAATTGAGACAGAACAAAGCACCACAGTGCAAAGGAGATGGAAAACACGGCCAAAATAATAGTAGACTATTTAATTTAATCGTGACAATTAATCTAATGGCTAGTGGAGTGAATTACTGCATGTTTACCACCCAGCCATCAGCCTGTTACTGGACCACGATGGTTTCGATCAAAAGAACCGGCCATCACCACTTTTGTTGATGAACTCGGGCCTGTCCGAACAAGCACAAATAGAACAGAGAATGCGCGCAGTAATATTCTGTCACTGGATGTGATCGCCGCGAAGCAAACGAGTAGGAGGCTGCAGCGTCTTTGGAAGAAAACTGGTCTTGAGACAACTTGCTTACAGAGCCACCTGCAGATCTGCCAACTGACTCATGATTGAGTCTCGCAGATCGTTTATGCTCTGCACGTCAATTAGTCGGCTCGCAACCCCCGTGATCTATGACGCATCTCCTGGTTTCCAACCACCCATCAACGAGGCAACCAGGTCTATGTGTAGTGACATAGAATATGTCATGTGGCAGCATAGCGCTGGTTGCTGGCGGGGAAGGGGATCTGCAGCTTACAGCAGCCCTGACGACAGCAGGCCAGGTGACACACCAGAGAGGAATCTAGGGGAAATGTCACAGAAGGGGCACACGGGGAACCCGCGGGTAGGTTCTAGAAAGGGGGCGTAGCCGGAGGCGGAACCAGGCCACACTGACAGTAAAAGAAGGGCCCCTGGAGGGGACTTCGGGGCTGTCGTGTTGAGTGGGATCCCGTTGTGCTGCTGCTGGAGTCTTCGCCGTTCTTCTATCATCGTCTCCGTATTCACCGTCCCGGCGTTGCCAGTCAGGCAGTCTACCAACTGTCCTGACTGGAAACTGTAGTCGGTTATATACAGATTATTGGAAGTGTTAACTCGTAAGGCCGTGTTAATAAACAGAGTGCCTCCAACTCTTAGTGTCTCCGAGTCAGTCACTACATATGCACAGGATTTGCAATGTTCATCACCAATAAAATAGTGACGATCAAGACGGCAGTTTCTTACCTGAAGGTAACACATTCTCCAGATCTGCCATCTGCGTTTTGAACAACCTGGCACCGATGCAAAACTCGAGACCCTGGCACCAACGCCGGTGGCAGAGGTGTCGATGTCATCGCACTGCTGCCAAATAACACATCGCCACTCAACTACATCCACACATCGATTCTCAAATCATGTTTGGATGTGCTTGCGCCGCTGATTGTCCACCTGTTCCACGGCATTGAAATGGCGCTACTAAAGATCACTGATGGCCTCTACAAGATAATGGATGATCCGAGCACCGCAGCGTTGGTTGGCCTCGATCACTCAGCCACCTTCAACACTATCGACAGTCATCGGGCGGCTACAGTCAAGGTTCGGTGTATCGGGTACGGCACTTGAGTGGATAGAGTCATACCTACATGGTCGATTGCAGTTCCTCAAGCAAGGTGACGAACAGTCATTGCCTATGTATGTATGTAGAGCTTCTTTCGCATCGTACATAGCTAACTGTGTCGAGTTGAAATACCACAAGGATCCATCCTCGGGCCCTTCCTATTTTCAGCATACGTCTCTCTAATCGCCGATGTCATATCATCGGATGATATCGAGTTCCATCAATATTCTGATGATACACAATTGTACACTGCAGTAAAGTGAAAGTGAGATATTGAGAGCCTCGGTATCGTCGAAGATTGCACATAAGTGGTGCACTGTGGTTTGCAAGAAACGAAATGCTGCTTCATTTTGAAAAATTGGTGGTTCTGCTGGTTACCACTCAGGGTCAGGTGGAAAAAATGTAGGAGAATGAGGTCTGGTGGTCCAGACTCCAGGGGGTGGTGGGGGGGGTCGATCAGATGGAGGAAGCTGGACCATGTGTAGTGGTGGTATTGACGTGCGCCGGCAGTGATGGATCACGGGGCGCGGGGTTGGGCACGCGATGTGGGCGTGGCATGGACGCGCGCGCCGGTGGTGAGGCGCGCTCACACAAGCTGGGAAAAGAGGATCGTAGCGAGTGCGCAGTGATTGGTCAGATAAGTGGGTACTCTCAGCGACGTCCGCAGGAGGGGTATAAAGGGGGACGCGCGAGAGCACTCGTGGTCAGTGTTAACCAGTTGAAGACCGAAGACGGGGTGGAGGAGGTAGGGGCCCGAGACCCCTAGTCCCGCCGTCCTTGTGGGGACCGGGGCCCTGTGTGGCTCGGAGCCGAGACTGGGGGGACCGTAGTCCGACGCCCGTGTGGGTCGGGACGGTGGTACCCAGAGCCGAGACGGGCACCCCGGCTGGGTGTGTCCCGGAAGGCTACGGGCCGTAAGAGCCCGTGTCAGTACAGCTGAGTGGGTGTTGGTCACCCGTGTAGCTGAGTGGGTGTTAGTCACCCGTGTAGCTGAGTGGGTGTTGGTCACCCGTGTAGCTGAGTGGGTGTTAGTCACCCGTGTAGCTGAGTGGGTGTTGGTCACCCGTGTAGCTGAGTGGGTGTTGGTCACCCGTGTAGCTGAGTGGGTGTTGGTCACCCGTGTAGCTAAGTGGGTGTTGGTCACCCGTGTAACGAAGTTTGTAGCTGAGTGGGTGTCCGTCACCCGTGTAGCTAAGTGGGTGTTGGTCACCCGTGTAACGAAGTAGGGTGTTAGTCATCCGTGTAACTACAAGTTGGTGAAAATAAAGAGTGTGCTACCCGTGAAGTCGTCTCCTGCCGAGTTACTACTTTACAACTGGCGTCAGAAGTAAACCTGTCTTCAAGGAGAATGGACACAAGGAAGACTTCTCGTTCCCACGTGCAAGACCGGGGAGACGACGACGTACCGGTGACACCACCCTCGGGAGGAGAGGACGAGGAGTTGCCGCCGATGCAGCACTTCGCGGAAATGGCCGATGCTCCGCCCGCCTCCGACACCAGCCTGCAGGACGCACATTCCCGCCTGGCGGAGTTGCTGCTCGCCGCCGCTGCGATCTTGGCGGAGATCTCCGTTCCAGCGGCCGGTGGAACGCCTGCGGGGTTGGAAGAGGCGGCACGGCTGGAGGGTTCCCGCCATAAGGCGTTTCGCGCCAAAAGTTTGGCAGTTGGCGCCATTTTTGAGGGTCCGCCTCCGGTTGGCGGGAAACGCGGACACCACGTGGCCAGAGGTCTCCACACAGCGCAGCCCGCGTCATCGGCGAGCGCCGGAGCTCTCCATTTTGCGCCTGCAGAGGGAGCCAACATTTTCTACAACCACAGCGGCGCGCGGGAAAATCGTTCCAACGACGACGACGACGATCGAGTTCTCCAGCAACGATTGCCGCGCTGTCGGTGTTCAAGGCAAACGGGGGCGACTGGGGAGCCTTCCAGCGACGGTTCATCGCGCATCAAGAAATGTCGGGGTGGTCCGACACCACTGCCCTGCGCGCGCTGCCAGCGATGCTCGACGACGACGCGCTTGCGGCCTTCACGTCTGCCCCGAGGTCGTCCCGCTCAACGCTCCAGGCCGCGCTGCACCTGTTGGCCAAGGTGTTCGGGCCGCCCTCGACCTGTCGCCACCAGTTCTACGATCGGCGGAAGGTGGTTGGAGAAACAACGCTCGCCTATCGCACGGCGCTGCTCGCCCTGGCGGATTCAGCTTTTCCCCGCATGGACAAGGAGGGGAAGGACGCCATGGTGACGGAGCAGCTGCTGGCGCTGGCTCACGGATTGGGAGTTCCCATTAATACGGCGGACGAGATGGACATCTGCTCCCTGGGGATTGCCACGAGTATCCATGCTTACGAGGTCCTACAGCGGAAGCCGATGGTCGTCTGCGCATCGGTGGAGAACGGGGCACTGGCCGCCACGATCATCGGACCTCAGCCTGCTGTGCCTCGGGAGGAGGCCTTCGCTGGTTCGAGGCCGGGGGAGTGGAGAACGGGAGGTCGTTCGCCCACACGCTCCTCCCGCAAGCTGGAGCAACCGAAACCTACGGCGTCCCTCGTCGTCTGCTACAACTGCGGCCTTCGGGGCCACGTCGCGTCCGGGTGCCGGGCCCCGCGTCAACGCACCGCGGGACCACGTCCGGACGACGACCAGGGACTCAAGACATCCCAACTGAACCCGGCAAGTCGCGGCACCTCACACGTTCGGTCCACACGCACGGCACGTTCGGGTCGCCGCTTAGCGGTGGGGGGACCGTGTATGGGCGCCGGGGGTTCGGTTCGGCGAGAGGGGTCCGCGTACGGCCCGAAGGCAGTCGAGTGGTCCGAATTGGCCCACAGGATTGTGGCTGCGTCGGCCGGGTCGTCCGTGATAACGGGGTACATTGACGGGGTTGAGGTCCGGGTACTCGTGGACACGGGTGCGTCGGCCACTATTATTTCGGACCTTATTTATAATATTCTTCCCGTACAATGTCGACCACTTCTGCCGGTGGACGTACCATTTTACGCGGCAAACGGGGGATCTTTGGGAATCATCGGCCAGATTCGGGCGAATATTTGTATTGGCGACATTAAATTGGCGGGTCCTATTTTTGTATCATCATCGTTGGCCGTTCCTTGTTTACTAGGCACGGACTTTCTGTCTAAAATTTCCATAAAAATTCTCATAGACCAGGCCTGCATTGAGCTTCCGTCGGGTCGGCGGGTTGAGTTTTTGAAGAGTCCAAATAAGATACGCACGGCTTGTGCGACGGTGCAGGCGCTGGCAACCCGGACTGTACGGGTGCCCCCGGGATCGCAAATGTTGGTACCCCTTCGGTTGAGAAAACCCCTTGGGGCGGATGCGGGGGCGCAGGGAGTTCTATTGGGGCCGTCTAACAGGGCTAAAGGGGACCTCGACTTAGCGGTGGCCCAGACCATGGTGAGGGGGGACAGTGAGCCGTTCGTTGTGGTCCTGAATACGGGGTCGCGGCCGGCCGTGATTACGCGGGGAACGGTGCTCGCTCACGCCGCGCCGCTACCCGTCGAGGAACAGCTCGTTGCTCACGCCGATTCACATGTCGATATGCATCCCCAAAGTGAGGAGGGGACGGAGTGGTTGGACTCGTTGTGTGCCGGGTCCAGTACCTTGTCCAGTGTGCAGTTGGGTGCATTGAGGGGCTTGCTGCTCGAGTTCGCTGACGTGTTTAGCAGGCACAAGTACGACATTGGCTGCACAGACCTGTTGCGCCACCACATAGAGACTGGGGACGCGGCCCCTATTCGACAGAATCCCTTCCGGCTCAGTCCAGCCGAGAAGGAGCATGTGCAGTCGGCAGTAAATGACATGTTGGCGGCCGACATCATTGCGCCCTCTTCCAGTCCGTGGGGTGCTCCTATCGTCTTGGTTAAAAAACAGGATGGATCCCTGCGGTTCTGTGTTGATTTCCGCCGCCTAAACAAAATATCAATGGCCGATGCGTATCCGCTCCCCAGGATGGATGAGTCGCTGGATGCCTTGGCAGGAGCACAGTTTTTTTTCGACGCTCGATTTGCTTTCGGGATTTTGGCAATTGCCCCTCGATGACGAATCAAAACCTAAAACCGCTTTCCGGACACCGGGAGGCCTATTTGAGTTCAACCGATTGCCCATGGGTTTACATTCCGCTCCTGCCACGTTCCAGAGGCTCATGGAATTGGTTTTGTCAGGCCTTCAATGGGACACCTGTTTGAATTACCTCGATGATATCATCGTTTTCAGCCGAACTTTTGAGGAGCACCTCCAGCGACTGAGGGCAGTGTTTCTCAGGATGCGTTCTGCGAAGCTTAAATTTAAACCGGCTAAATGTTTTCTGCTTCGGGAATCGGTCAGGTATTTGGGCCATATCGTTAGCCGTTCAGGGATCTCGACGGACCCTGCTAAGACGCAATGCGTCGGCTCATGGCCAACACCGACCTCTGTTACTGAAGTCCGCAGCTTCATAGGATTTGCCTCCTATTACCGTCGTTTTGTCAAACAGTTTGCCACCATAGCCAGGCCCTGCACGCCTTGACGGCTAAAGGGGTGCGGTTTCACTGGGGGCCGGAGGAGGAGGCCGCGTTCTGCTCCCTTCGTGACGCCTTGGTGCAGGCTCCCCCCTTGTGTTACCCCGATTCACGCAACCGTTTGTGCTCGACACGGATGCCAGTAACACGGGTATCGGGGGGAGTGCTCTCACAGGTGGTCGGGGGAGTCGAACGGGTGGTCGCCTACGGTAGCAGGGTTCTGTCCCCCGCGGAACAACGCTACTGCGTGACACGGCGTGAATTGCTGGCGATTGTGTTTTTTATACAGCAATTCAGGCCGTATCTGTATGGCCGTCACTTTACGGTTCGCACGGACCATGCGGCTCTCCAATACGCTATGCGGGTGGCGCAGCCATCCGGCCAATTGTCCCGATGGTTGGAGGTCCTTCAGGACTACCAATTCACGACGATTTACCGCAAGGGGTTGCGCCACTCGAATGCGGATGCATTGTCACGGTTGCCGACGCGTACGGAATGCGCATGTCAGTTGGGATCGGCGCGGTGTAAACCTTCTGTCGATGTCCCCGCGGAAGTGGTGCTAGCCGCCACGGATACTACGGGGGTCGACGCCCCCACGGGGAGGGACTCGCTGTTAGCATTGCCTCTCATCGAGTGGGGCCGTCTGCAAATGGCCGACAGCTCCCTACTCGCGCTACGTCGGAAGGTTAACGTTCCCGAGGGCGGGGAAACGCGGGTCGGTTCCTGGGTGTGCAGACAGGGCCTCTTGATGAAGTGGGACTCCATGTCCCGGCGTCACATGCTTGTGGTGCCGGTTGCTGTACGGGGTAAGGTCGTCCTGGCTGCCCATGAACGACTCATGCATCTGGGGTTTCACAAAACGCTCGCCCTCATTCAGCGAGACTACTATTGGCCTGGGATGGGCAGTGACGTGGCGAACATTCTTAAGGGGTGTGTAGGGTGCGCTAAAAGAAAACCGCCACCAATAGCGGCTAATCCACCGCTTCAATCCATTCAAGTTTCGCGCACGAACGAATTGGTCGCGCTAGACATCTTGGAGCCCTTTCCCACTACACCTCGGGGAAATAAGTTCCTGCTGGTTGGCGTATAGTACTTCACCCGCTGGCCCATGGCGTGGCCACTCGCCAACCAGTCGGCTGCGGCAGTGGCGGACGCCTTTGTCCAAGGTTACGTTTTGGACAAAGGCGCCCCCGAACGCTTGCTGACGGATCAAGGGAAAAACTTTTCGAGTGTTTTGTTGCGCGAGGTGTGCGACCTGTTGGGTACAAAGAAAGTACGTACCTCCCCGTACCACCCGCAGACTGACGGTATGGTTGAACGTCTGAACAGGACGATTACGTCTATGCTGTGCCAACAGGTATGCGACGACCAGGTGGATTGGGACTTACAGGTACCGGGGGTACTAGCGGCCTATCGGATGGCACCCCATGCGGCGACGGGGTTTTCTCCATTTTTTCTGATGTATGGGCGAGAGGCTGATCCGGCCATGGACGTCCAACTGGGGATTTCACAGCCACGTGCAAATTCTAAATTGGCAGACCACATTAAGTTTAACATCGCCAAATTGGCTGAGGCGCGAGAGGCTGCGAGACTGAATTCACGCTCTCGGCAGATCGCGAACGAGCGATTGCATGAACGGAAGGTGCATACGCACAATTGGGAACCGGGCGATAAGGCCTGGCTGCATTGTCCACACGCACCGTTGGCTACGTCCCCCAAACTGTTGAGACCATGGAGGGGACCGGTGGAAATTGTGCGGGTTGCACGACCCCAGAGTATACAGATTAAATGGGGAAAACGCCGTTGGTACGTGCACCCCTCCCGACTGAAACCCTACGCGGCGCCGCGTGACCCCGGGTTGTGCCGTGACGACCGAGCGTGTGATGTGACCGTCGACTCGGGGAGGGATGTGTCGCAGGCTGATCCTCACGTGTCTCCACCTGACCCACCCCCAGGTGTCTCGGACCTGACGGCTGTTGACCGTCGGGAACCGGAACCCCGCGGCTCGCGCGGAGCCCCGATGCCTGGCCCATGCCTTCCTGAACTGCCGGCGCCGCCGGATGGCCAACTGCGTCCTGTGCCGTACGACGGTCCGGCAAGGCGGACTCGGGCAAGGACGCAACACTTTTCATGAAAAAAAAAAAAGACATTTTTTTTTTCTTTTTTTGTTAAAGCCCGACTTCGTTGCCGGCTTCCCCCTCTGCCGGGGTAATGTCCCGTTCAAGGGACGCTCGGACATTGGGACGCTGCATGAGTCGGAGAGAAAAGAAGAGAAAATGATTAAAGAAATTTTTTTTTATTGTTACTCTTTCCGCATACACAGTATCGTTGCCACTCGCCGGATTGTGCATGTTGTTCTTGTTGCGGGTGTGGCGGTTGCTGGGTTTTGCGGATTGCGGTGTTCATGTTGTGTTGTTAGGGTTTGTGTTATGTTACGGGGCACACATGGGAGTGAAGGGGTGTTGTATGTTTTATTAGCAGCCGGGTCGGCTGCGAGCTATGTGGTAGGGGGTGATGTAGTGGTGGTATTGACGTGCGCCGGCAGTGATGGATCACGGGGCGCGGGGTTGGGCACGCGATGTGGGCGTGGCATGGACGCGCGCGCCGGTGGTGAGGCGCGCTCACACAAGCTGGGAAAAGAGGATCGTAGCGAGTGCGCAGTGATTGGTCAGATAAGTGGGTACTCTCAGCGACGTCCGCAGGAGGGGTATAAAGGGGGACGCGCGAGAGCACTCGTGGTCAGTGTTAACCAGTTGAAGACCGAAGACGGGGTGGAGGAGGTAGGGGCCCGAGACCCCTAGTCCCGCCGTCCTTGTGGGGACCGGGGCCCTGTGTGGCTCGGAGCCGAGACTGGGGGGACCGTAGTCCGACGCCCGTGTGGGTCGGGACGGTGGTACCCAGAGCCGAGACGGGCACCCCGGCTGGGTGTGTCCCGGAAGGCTACGGGGCGTAAGAGCCCGTGTCAGTACAGCTGAGTGGGTGTTGGTCACCCGTGTAGCTGAGTGGGTGTTAGTCACCCGTGTAGCTGAGTGGGTGTTGGTCACCCGTGTAGCTGAGTGGGTGTTAGTCACCCGTGTAGCTGAGTGGGTGTTGGTCACCCGTGTAGCTGAGTGGGTGTTGGTCACCCGTGTAGCTAAGTGGGTGTTGGTCACCCGTGTAACGAAGTTGTAGCTGAGTGGGTGTCCGTCACCCGTGTAGCTAAGTGGGTGTTGGTCACCCGTGTAACGAAGTAGGGTGTTAGTCATCCGTGTAACTACAAGTTGGTGAAAATAAAGAGTGTGCTACCCGTGAAGTCGTCTCCTGCCGAGTTACTACTTTACACATGGACCAATCCTTCGATAAAGGACTCAAGTTTGGTGCAAGATGACAGCGGCTTTAGCAGGAGACTCAAGGTCTCGTGTTTCCTCCAGTGCCGTCAGACTGTCAAACACCCCGGGCTCGAGCTTCGTGATCTGATTATCATACAACCACAGGCCCTGTCTGTCGGTGGGGATTCCCGCAGGCACAGACGCGAGGCGTTTGCTCTGGCAGTACACAATTGTCTGATCGCACGAACACTGCGAGGGACGGGCGACGGTTTAGAGGCGGCTCACAACGGCCTCCCCTTGCACGCAAGCGGCGTCGCGTGTGGTCCAACATTGACACGAGTTGCCTCTTCTTGAAGCTCTCCGTGAAAATGTTTCCCCCCCAAATACTCTAAAGAGTGCTTCGTTTGAACATCTATATGCCGTAAATACTGACCACTTTTGAGGGGTTTTTTTCAGTTGTGTTGTGTTTGCGTCTAGTAGTTCACTTATTAGTAAAGCTATTGAATAATTAATTCATATATATCTCAGCTTTCTCTTGAGAATAAACATTACAATAGGCTATCGCCGACTTAATATGAAATCTATATTTATCAATGTGTTTATGTAATCATAAAAAGCCATGATCGATCCACTGCGAGCCGTATTCACGACCATGTGATGTAGTAGTCTGCCTCGCACCTACACACGAGCTGCTGTCATTACTCCATCTCCATGGTGGACGTACTTCCGGGCGCGTTCCCTCCCTTGGGTGCCACTTCGCTGTTGTTAACGACCATGGTCAATGTGCATTGGACATCGTGGATTATTCCATCATCCCTTCTCGCGCCATAGCCTAGCCAAGCCAGCTTACTTTTGTAAAACGTTAATGCCTTTTACAAGCGTTTGATCTCTGATCATTGCGTTCTTGTATCTGCCTCTCAATGTAAATCCAAGCTTACAATTCGCATTGCTTCTGTGCGCACTCGCTTTCGTTTGTTTTTTTAATTGCAATTTTTCGTCTTATGTTAGTGTTGGTGAATCCAGGAATATGGAAACATTTGCCGTTCAAATTACAGCTTTGTCGAGTTGGCGGCGATTCGTTAACTCATACAGAGGGTGGGCTGAGAATGCGAGTTTACTTTGATTGTAGAGTCGAAGCGTCGACTCTGTAGCGACCGGCAGTAACACCTCTGAGAACGCTCTTCAGCTTATTGTTGCTCAGAGACAACTGCTGCTGATTCCCCAGGCGGTCAAACAACCCCAGCGGGAAGAGCCTGCAGCTGGTTGCTGTTAAGATCCAAAATAGTGAACTGGGTTAGTAAGTTAAACACCCTAACGGCTACTCATGGCTGAGGATGATGATAGTGACCGGTTCTTTCAAAGTGAACTCTCATCACTCGCACGGTTATATGGTAGTGAACAGAATCATTCAAATTAAGTAATTAACCAGAGCCACTTGTATTCTCTTCAATGCAGGCACGGCAGTTTACAAAATCTCAATTTGCTATCACAGACTCCTCTGATCTCAAACAACTTCAACTCACATCACATGAACCTGACAGTTAAAGTGATTCCAGTTACTTCCATCGATGACCTGCTAGGTAAAATGAGTGTAATCTACTTGTAGAAACATCTGTGAGTTTAGAAGACCTCAATTCCCTTTCATATAAAGAAGTGTCAGATAAATCCACTTGAGTTCATTTCATAAAGAACCGCGTTATTAATTACCACATGATCCATACGCTTTTATGTCTCTCCCAGAGACCTCTTACATTCACCTCGATTCGCTTTCACAAAGATGTATTGACTCAAGCAAACTCCATTCACGTTCACAAATATCTATTATCCAAAGAAACTCATTCATGTAATTGAAGTGATATTTATTTAAAGTCATAAACATATGCTCAATAAAATGACATTCATTTAAATTGTAAGAGCTATACTTTTATGGGCACGAAAATTCCCCAAAACGGTGTCCGAAAATCAGTTTCGTTATCGTTTGTAAATATGAAAGATGCATTTGTGATTATACGCAACAATTCACTATCGCAGTGCCCAATAGCAAGAGCCTCAGGGTCTCGTTCTCCTCCAGTGCCGTCAGACTGTCAAACACCTCAGGCTCGAGCTTCGTGATGTGATTAGCCTAGTGAATCTTCAGCAGCTGGTTCTGTACAACAATCAACTGAAGAGCATTCCCAGGTGCCCGGATCCAACACAGTCAGGAACGGTCACTGCTGTGTCGCTGGGCACACGGGATAGAGATGACACTCGTCATCAGTAGCAATCAGTTTGTAAAGCTCCGCGTTATTGACATCCACAGCCATCGTCATCATCATCGTTGTCATCGTGCCCTCTTGTGCTACAAGTTGGTCTGCAGTGTCACTGCATATTAGTGAATAATGAGTGAATTGTGTGAATAATGAGAGCTGATTTTGATCGTTAACAGAAACTCGCATGTGCCATGCGGGTTTGTGGTAGTTCAGCAACAATAATAAGAATCACAACAACAACCACACAACAACGCAAAGCAAAAAATTAGCAATGTCAAAACAAAACTATACAACAGCACAGCGCAACAAGAGCGATTACACACGCAGCACCAGGAGCGCAACATTCTCATCAAACAGGAATTAGGCAAACGTCCTATTGGTGCAGCATCATCCTGAAAACAGACTCGGTACTCGATGAGGCTCCCATGGACAGGCGACTTCCAGAATTAATTCCACTGATCGAGAAAAAATGTTCCAGATGGAATGCGAGGCGAGCGCTGAACACCGTGAGGATCGCTGTATTGCACCGCACAGACAGTGGGCACAGCATGGAGCGAGGTGCCGAGATGTGAGGTGAACACGACGCCGCTAATGCGACCTTGCGACCCGTGTTGAACTCCACTGCCGTGTGAAGAGCGACGCTCTCTTGTAGAGGCTGCTCTATAGCAAGAGGCGGAGGCTGCTGATCTGCGATTCGTGCTCAGTGATGAACTCACAGCTCTCCCCTCCGGGTGTTTGACAGTTTAACGCTACTGACTTATCTCGACCTTAGTAACAACCAGCTGACAGCTCTACCCGAGGGGGTGTTTGACCGACTGGTCAATCTGCAACAGCTGTATTTGTGTAGTGCTCGAACCGACACGACAGCTTCTTTTCTTTCCTCATTACTTTATTTCGCGTATTTCGATCAACACTCCTCCATCCAACATCGCTCAATGTTCCTCCCGCTAACACCGATCCACAGTTCTCCTCCGCGCTCTCCGCTCGCTCGCCGCGTCCTGCCGGCCTCGCTCGCTCCCCATCACTCCGCCGTCGACTCTCCTCTCCACTCTCTCCGCCACAGTTCGGCTGCTCTTTATCAGCTCCGCCGTCCCACTCTGTCGCAACTACATCAGATTCTCTTACACACTCCAGCCGCTTCCTACTGGCTTCGTTGTCTCACTGCTGTTCTACACTTGTCCACTGCTACCCTACACTTCTCCACTGCTACCCTACACTTCTCCACTGCTACCCTACGCTTCTCTACTGCTACCCAACGCTTCTCCACTGCTACCCTATACTGTTATTAGCTCTGCTGCTCCGACTCTTCCATCCTCTGTCTCCTCCCAAGCGCGAACTCCCGTCTCCTCCAAAAACCCCTGTCTTCATCCCCGAGCCAATTAATCCCCAATTAATCAGGGGCATCCCCCGCGACGCCACTCGCCCCCAGCCCCCGCTGCCACTTGGCATGTTTTTCCAGATAATGCGGCGCCACTCCACGACAACAACACCCTCTCGGCCAATCAGCGCCCTGCGTCCTTAATTACTTCCTGCCACCTGCTACCATCTTCAGACAGCGCGGCCCTACATCCGACAACAACGACCAGCCAATCAGCGCCCCGTGTCCTTATTTGCTCCCACTGTACACCGCGTGCGCGCACACCGACTTCAGCGTGTGACGCATACTTTCAGGCACTACATTTGTATAAGAACCGACTGTCGTGCATACCCGCCGGAGTGTGTTTGACAATCTGACGAATCTGAAGAATCTGAAGTTGTACAGCAACCAGTTGACGGCTCTACCCGAGGGACTGTTTAACCGCCTCATGAAATATGTTCTGGATTTGTGCTGCGACAAATTCACACAGCTGCCCACTGGCATTGACAAACTCGCCAAGCTGAAGCTGTTGGCTCTGCAAGGAAACCAGCTGAAGAGCGTCCCTGGCACAAGCATGACTGTTGAGCTTGGAATCAGCTGCTGCTGACGATCTAAATGCTCGTGCTGATGAATGATGGCATGATGATTATTTAGAAAGCTTTTATCATTACTCATTCCTGCCAGTCCCCAAAAAAACGACGATTAAATAATACAAGTTATTATAATTAACAGTTATTAACAGTTGACGGGTAGGAGAATGATCACAAAAGGCAAACCATGTTGTATTTCTGCTGAA
Source organism: Lethenteron reissneri (assembly GCF_015708825.2). Lineage (NCBI taxonomy): Eukaryota > Metazoa > Chordata > Hyperoartia > Petromyzontiformes > Petromyzontidae > Lethenteron > Lethenteron reissneri. Next base: position 5,970,474 of record NC_083780.1, read on the forward strand.
ACTATCAGTCTACCACATTGAGAAAATTGTTATGATTTCAGGTTTTGCAAGAGGCTGACAATGCCGCATTCGCACTCGACTCATCCCACACGGGACGTCCCGTGCGAGCGCAGATCATTTCGCCTGGACACATTGCGTAGGAACGCACGCGTGTGTACCCTCGCTGTACAGAGGCAGGGACGCACACGCGGGGCTCTGCTGCGGCTGTAAAGAAGCCACGCGGTCTGAGTCCGACCGGTCACACCTCGGAAGCTAAGCATGAATAGGCCTGGCCATGCGTGCGTGCATGTGTGGCCACCGCGCAAAACCAGGCTGGCGCAAATATGGTGCTACGGGATGGACAGCAGAGGACAGTGCAGCCACTCGGACCTTTCGGGACTATTTATGACAAAAAGCGGCGCGCGTTGTTGATTTGTTTATGTTTCTGTACAAGAGCTGCCGCTCTGAACTCACAACAGAATAAACTCACCACGCAGAAGGCGATGGGCCTGACCAAACACACGTAGCGCGTCTTTAGCATTCATCAGGGCGCGTGCGACGTGTAACTTAAATTTGCGTATGAACGGCGTTGTATGGAAAAGGGACCGTGGATTCGATTGACTGAAAAATACTTCCAGCAATGTCCGTTTAATACTGTCACTTACATGGTTTGACATGCTTCCAAGGACAATGTAATTACGCCAGTGTTCTGTGTAGGGTAATGATGATTTCTACAATTACCATCATCATCGTCAATGATATCTGCCATCAAAATAACTTATCAGCAACATAACGTCTTCTTGGTTCTTTCGGTAAAGTCACGTAGAAGGGAAGTAATAAAATAATAAAAAATAAAACATAATAAAATGCAATTCTCACGACGTTTCGGCCACAACGCAAGCAGCCGTCCTCAGGTGAAGAACAGACGCTGTCTTTCCGACAGACCTATACCATAGAGCCCAATGCATCTCCGACCAGGAACACATTGCCAGTGAACTCAAAACGTACGCCAAGCTCTTAAGGCTAATGGTTACTCCGACTACACAATCCGCAAGGCCATCACTCCAACCATCAAGAAGGATCCTGTTGAGGAACCTATCAAAACCATCTCCTTACCCTACATTGCTGTGGTCACAAAAAAGATCTCCAAAATCCAGATTAAACACAAGCTCCAGGTCCGATTCACACACAGTACATAAAATCTGTGATCTGGTCCCGTCTGTAAAAGATGTGGTTCCAGACATACAGTACCCTGGCGTCTACAAACTAAGTTGCCTCTGTGGTAGCAGTTACATTGGAGAAACCAAACGACATGTCTCGGACCGCATCCGTGAACATAAAGCAGACCTGAAACACGGTAGGACAAACACCTCAGCCGTGGCAGATCACTGTTACAATTCAGTGGGCTGACATTGACTTTTCCAAGACGGAGGTTCTCTGCAAGCCATCTGGCTACCATGAGAGATTCGTTCATGAGGCGATCCACATATACAAACACAGAGACAATTTCAACCGAGAAGATGGATTCTGGCTCAGCAATCATTGGAAGGACGTAATACACCATTTCGGATCTTAACTGATTGTTGTTCACGTTACGGTGACTTTCAGACCGCAGTCCACTCACTGGCATGACTGTGT
>NC_083780.1:5972590-6067791 GCF_015708825.2 Lethenteron reissneri
CCGATTAGCACGGTTGGCTACGTACGGTGCGAAAGAAGTTCAACACACGTACATCCCCATGCGTACATACATACATACATCTTACATACGTACAAAGATCCCCCGTAGAGCCTGAAAAGACTGTTGAGGCACCACGTCCTGCCTTCCTTGTATCCCAAAGTGTGTGACTCCGGGGGGGGGGGGGGGGGGTGAAAGACCTTCATATCTCATGGGATTCCTGCGATCTAAATACGGCCTTCGAATTCCAATTCATTTGCGAAATAGCAAAAAAAAAGTCATCACCGTCGTTGTGAAGGATATAGTGCACAATGTCATATCGGGGGCAGTTTCGGTCACGTATCCGTCTGTTGACGTGAAACGAACCATTAAGTGTAATATTTATCACGCAACTCTTCAGCCTCGCGGCTCTAAGCAGTCTATGATCTCTTTAAATAGATTTAGCTCTGTTCCAAAAAAAAAACAATTTGACACCGATCGCTTACGGGATATCTGCCACGACAATTGACTGGCACCTATTCACCGGGGCTCGTGCGCGCAAAAAGTCAGAGCTAAATACTGGGCTGGCGAACCAGTTCGACGAGACTGCAGGTCCTATAACTTTGCTCGGGTTGACTTTGAGTGATTGCTACCGCCATCAGCACCGTCCCCCCACCGCCCAAAAAAAAAACACCTTTAAAGGACAAAATAATTTTGACATAATGCTAAACACAAAAAATGTATGCCCCGGCACGGCCTGTCGCAATTACCTACTTTTGAAGTCAGTTTCACAATTTCTTCAAGCTATTTCCTCCGAGTGGCTTTTAAAAAAAAAACTGGGTATATTTCGCTGAAACTGGCGTTTATACCCGGCGATTTCAAATGTATGTTAATTCGGTTGATGATCACTTAGCAAAGGAAAACAGACCTGGTGCGACGAGGAATACGGGCAGATGTACACTCAACTGTTTAATTTTTTACATCATAGCTCATCTTCAGAAGCGACTTGGCTGTTAAAAATGATTGCTCAACGAAGTGGCTTATCATCGTGTGGACATTTTATTGCAGCCAAATGCTCTAAACGCGTGACGTTGTTGATGCTAAATGTGAAGGGATAAACCGGAAGACCCAGATAAAAATCCACACGACCATGGGAAAAGAGACATGCAAACTCCAAATATACAGAAGGCGTCAGGGTCTGGATCAAACCCACGACTTCCTGTACACCAGGCGAGGTAGTTAACATCTCCTAGCCACTCTGATGCTGATAGAGAGACACGCAATCTCCAAATATACAGCAGGCGTCAGGGTCGGGATCGAACCTACGACTTACTGTACACCAGTCGAGGTAGTTAACATCTCCTAGCCACTGTGATGATGATAGAGAGACACGCAAACTCCAATATACAGCAGACGTCAGGGTCTGGATCGAACCCACGACCTCCTGTACACCAGGCGAGGTAGTTAACATCTCCTAGCCACTGTGATGATGATGAGAAAGACACGCAAACTCCAAATATACAGCAAACGTCAGGGTCGGGATCGAACCCACGACTTCCTGTATCCCAGGCGAGGTAGTTAACATCTCCGAGCCACTGTGATGATGATAGTGAGACACGCAAACTCCAAATATACAGCAGACGTCAGGGTCGGGATCGAACCCACGACTTCCTGCACACCAGGCGAGGTAGTTAACATCTCATAGCCCATGTGATGATGATAGTGAGACACGCAAACTCCAAATATACAGCAGACGTCAGGGTCGGGATCGAACCCACGACTATCCTGTATGCCAGGCGAGGTAGTTAACATCTCCTAGCCACTGTGATGATGATGAGAAAGACACGCAAACTCCAAATATACAGCAGACGTCAGGGTCTGGATCGAACCCACGACCTACTGTACACCAGGCAAGGTAGTTAACATCTCCTAGCCACTGTGATGATGAGATGAGAAAGACACGCAAACTCCAAATATACAGCAGACGTCAGGGTCGGGATCGAACCCACGACCTCCTGTATGTCAGGCGAGGTAGTTAACATCTCGCCACTGTGGCTCCCCATGTACGGTTGGGAGGCATACATTGAGGTGGAAGGGTGACACGGGGGTTACAGCGTTGGGCTGGCACCGTTGAGATGAGAACCTGGGTCCGAATCCGGGTTTGCAGTCGCCTTTGATGAATAACAAGTATAACCCGTAAAAACAAAGTTTTTCACTATAAATCCTTTATATGCGTGGCGGCTAGAGTCCTCTCGTCATCTGGCTTGAGATGGCTGCCACCTGTGGGTCAGATGATTGCATGGCACCATTAAGCAATTGGTAATTAAATATAATATTTTTGTCCTAAAAGTGTAAAATTTTTGAAAAAAAATTTCACGAACATAAATTGTCACGCACAACGAGTCTGTGTGGAAAATGTCAGCTCGATTGGATAACGGGAAGTGAGTTAAAAAACGACCGAAAGATTTGCACGGTCCTAAGCAAGCAAGCGAACTTAATATAAAGGATTTAAAATGATTATTAAGAGCAGTGAGCTGATGGGTTCAGTCACATCACCAATAAAGTACTGCATGCACGTATGTATGCTGAACTTCTTTCGCACCGTACGTAGCCAACCGTGACCATCGGAGGTGTGGGGGGAAGGACATCTGCGCGTGAACACAAGTCGTCGTAATAATAATGCAGATCAATTCATACGATACGAAATTAAGAATTTGAGTCCGTTCGTCAATTCACTACTGGAATGAAGCCACCCCCCCACCCCTCCCCCAACTCTCACCCCCCCCCGCCCCCTTCAAGAAACCTGTCGGAACAAGTGTTATTAGCGAGCACCTATTATGGCTGGCATGAACGTTCACGCACAGCGCCATGTACTCACTGAAGGCTGAGTCGACCTAGGGGAAGGCTCAGGAGCGGTTCGGATATTCGTCACCGACGTTGCGGCTGCGAGCGGCATTCAAAGTCTGTTTCACCGGGGGGCTCAATGATGCAGTACCTTGCGAAAGAAGTCCAACGTGTACACACGTACGGCAGTGCGCTCACCACTGCGCCACACGCTCCGCCCAATTGCCCCGGCGAATGTGTGTGGACGTGCACAGGCCAGGGTCTGTGGCAATCACCTCTCCTCCTCCTCCTACTCCTCCTGGCGACGTCTGATTTGCAATCACACGTTGACCGGAGAGAATGCTGATCCAACCCAATCGATGTGCGACGCGTGCTCTCTACACCCCCCCCCACCCCGCCCGGCACATCCGATTAGCACGGTTGGTTACGTACGGCGCGAAAAAAGTTCAGCATATACACCATTGGAACCTCATTTGCCAGTAAAAAATATGATAATTGTTTTATTACCCTTCTATCTGGCAACAAAACTGACACCTATTTTTACAAGGAGTCATGTTTACATAAACCACAATACCTGCGGTCATAATGCAAAACAAAAAACACAACTCTGATAATGTGCACTGTCCTTGAAGTTGATTGGTCCACACCCGAGACAGCTTTCCTTAGAGCCTAGTCTCACATGGGTTGAACCAGATGACGCCTTGTGAGACGAGGCTCGAAAGAAAGCTGTCTCGGTTGTGGCCAATCAACTTCAAGGACAGTGCACATTATCAGAGTTGTGTTTTTGTTTGCATTATGGCTGCAGGTATTGGGGTCTATGTAAACATGACTCCTTGTAAAAAAATGTGTCAGTTTTGTTGCCAGATAGAAGGGTAAAAGACAATTATCAAGTTCAGCATACATATATCAGCAGCAGCAGCAATGATGTATCTGCCGCTGGATCAAAGTCTCCGTAGAAACTGGCGTCGTTCAATCTGTCACAAACGAAGACATTAAGAAATGCTCGCATCAACGTACACACCCACACACAAGCCCCAACACAGTGTGGTGCCTGCAACTTTGTCGGAAAGACGAAGATCCCCCGTGTAGCCTTAACGGACTGTTGGGGCAAGTGCTGTTAGCGAGCAGCTATGAAGGCCGGCACGGCACACGAGGTGGTGGGGTGGCCAGCACCACGCCTGACAGCTTGTGTGTGCCAGTCTGTGCACTCTGCCACTCACAGCTGTGTGTGTGCCAGTCTGTGCACTCTGCTACACAGCGCTGTGTGTGTGCCAGTCTGTGCACTCTGCCACTCAGAGCTGTGTGTGTGCCAGTCTGTGCACTCTGCCACTCAGAGCTGTGTGTGTGCCAGTCTGTGCACTCTGCCACTCAGCGCTGTGTGTGTGCCAGTCTGTGCACTCTGTTACTCAGCACTGTGTGTGTGCCAGTCTGTGCACTCTGCCACTCAGAGCTGTGTGTGTGCCAGTCTGTGCACCTCTGCCACTCAGCGCTGTGTGTGTGCCAGTCTGTGCACTCTGTTACTCAGCACTGTGTGTGTGCCAGTCTGTGCACTCTGCCACTCAGCGCTGTGTGTGTGCCAGTCTGTGCACTCTGTTACTCAGCGCTGTGTGTGTGCCAGTCTGTGCACTCTGCCACTCAGCACTGTGTGTGCCAGTCTGTGCACTCTGCCACTCGGCGCTGCGTGTGTGCCAGTCTGTGCACTCTGTCACTCAGCGCTGTGTGTGTGCCAGTCTGTGCACTCTGCCACTCAGCACTGTGTGTGTGCCAGTCTGTGCACTCTGTCAATCAGCGCTGTGTGTGTGCCAGTCTGTGCACTCTGTCACTCAGCGCTGTGTGTGTGCCAGTCTGTGCCCTCTGTTACTCAGCGCTGTGTGTGTGCCAGTCTGTGCACTCTGCCACTCACAGCTGTGTGTGTGCTAGTCTGTGCACTCTGCCACTCACAGCTGTGTGTGTGCCAGTCTGTGCACTCTGCCACTCAGAGCTGTGTGTGTGCCAGTCTGTGCACTCTGCCACTCAGCGCTGTGTGTGTGCCAGTCTGTGCACTCTGCCACTCAGAGCTGTTTGTGTGCCAGTCTGTGCACTCTGCCACTCGGAGCTGTGTGTGTGTGCCAGTCTGTGCACTCTGCCACTCGGCGCTGTGTGTGTGTCAGTCTGTGCACACACACAGCGCTGTGTGTGTGCCAGTCTGTGCACTCTGCCACTCAGCGCTGTGTGTGTGCCAGTCTGTGTCCTCTGCCACTCAAAGCTGTGTGTGTGTGTGCCAGTCTGTGCACTCTCCCACTCGGCGCTGTGTGTGTGCCAGTCTGTGCACTGTGCCACTCAGCGCTGTGTGTGTACCAGTCTGTGCCCTCTGCCACTCAGAGCTGTGTGTGTGCCAGTCTGTGCACTCTGCCACTCACAGCTGTGTGTGTGCCAGTCTGTGCACTCTGACACACAGCGATGTGTGTGTGCCAGTGTGTGCACTCTGCCACACAGCGATGTGTGTGTGCCAGTCTGTGTCCTCTGAAACTCAGCGCTGTGTGTGTGCCAGTCTGTGCCCTCTGTTACTCAGAGCTGTGTGTGTGCCAGTCTGTGCCCTCTGCCACTCAGCACTGTGTGTGTGCCAGTCTGTGCACTCTGTCACTCAGCACTGTGTGTGTGCCAGTCTGTGCACTATGTCACTCAGCGCTGTGTGTGTGCCAGTCTGTGCACTCTGTCACACAGCGCTGTGTGTGTGCCAGTCTGTGCCCTCTGCCACACAGTCCTGTGCTCGGCTTGCCCGTCCGTAACGTCCAAGCGCCACTTGCTTCGCCGAATCCCACACACGCGCGCACAGACGCGCACACGCCGGAAGAAGAAGTCCCTTTCGAATTTCGAGTTGCACGCGCACACAATCGCGCGCCCGCCCGCCGTGAAATTCAACGCCGAGACGCGAACGGCGTCACGTAGCGCCAAAGAGGTTGTCACTCTTCTTGGTTCTTTCGGTAAAGTCACGTAGAAGGGAAATAATAAAATAATAAAAATAACCAATTAAATAATTCTCACGACGTTTCGGCCACAATGCAAGCAGCCGTCTTCAGGTGAAGAAGAGGTCTGTCGGGAAGACAGCTGGTCTGTCGGGAAGACAGCTGTTTTCCCGACAGACCTGTTCTTCACCTGAGGATGGCTGCTTGCGTTGTGGCCGAAACGTCGTGAGAATTATTTTATTATGTTTTATTTTTATTATTTTATTTTATTATTTCCCTTCTACGTGACTTTACCGAAAGAATCAAGAAGATGAATCCCCGCAGTCACGAAAGCTTTAAATCGAAGGTTGTCACTCGTGCCCGCCGGGAAGCCCTTTCGATCCGAGACGCTTTGCCACCAGCCGCCCTTGATTGTTCACGGCAACATCCTAATTTGCACCCCTCCCTTCGATATATATACACACACACAGTCCAGCCCTTGTTCTGCCCAGAGCTCGGGTTAAAGAAAACGCTGCGAGCACAGGTAATTGCAGAGAGCGAGAGAGAGAGAGACATTCGAGGCGTGTCAAGTCTGAATTCTGATTTTTTTTATTTTGCAGCCGAGCTGTGTTTCAATGCGTTTGACTCGAGAACGCGTTGCTGATACGTTTTTTTGTATCGATGTGTATCACTCTTTCAGCTGTTACGTTTAACTGCTTCGGTTCGTTTCGCTGGAAAACCCCCTGCTGATGTGTTGTGTCAATTTGTTGACGCGTCCATCGCTCGATAGCCATGAGCTGCCACGTGTCGCCCTTTCAAACGGCGTCACTCTGGACGCTCAAACGAACCTCCTGCTGATTTGTCAATAAAACTCCGTTCCACGTGCATCTCTCTCGAACTTTCTGCTGATGTGTCATTAAAACTCAGTTCCACGTGTATCTCTCTCGAACCTTCAGCTGTGTCATTAAACTCCGTTTCACGTGTATCTCTTTCGAACCTTCAGCTGTGTCATTCAAACTCTGTTCCACGTGTATTTCTCTCGAACCTTCTGCTGATGTGTCATTCAAACTCCGTTCCACGTGCATCTCTCTCGAACCTTCTGCTGATGTGTCATTAAAACTCCGTTCCACGTGTATCTCTCTCGAACCTTCAGCTAATGTGTCATTCAAACTCCGTTCCACGTGTATCTCTCTCGAACCTTCTGTTGATGTGCCATTCAAACTCCGTTTCACGTGTATCTCTCTCGAACCTTCAGCTGATGTGTCATTCAAACTCCGTTCCACGTGTATCTCTCTCGAACATTCTGCTGATGTGTCATTAAAACTCCGTTCCACGTGTATCTCTCTCGAACCTTCTGCTGATTTGTCATTCAAACTCCGTTCCACGTGTATATCTCTCGAACCTTCAGCTGCAACGTTTGACAGTTCCAAATCGCTGCACTCCGAGAAGTTTCTGCTGCTGCTGCTGCTACTGTGCTGTTTAACGCCGTTGCAATCGATGTTTATCACGAGAAGCTAGTGGAACTCACGGATATTTGACGATTGCGGTTACGGTCACCGTTTGCACTTGTGGCACCTAAAGACACGTTCGCCGTTCCTATATTTAATGACGCACTATTAATAAACATTCTGCGTAGAGCATTACAGCGATATGATTGATACCTGCTTGCATTTCTTCAACCAGTATACCTGGGATAATCCCTCGAGATTCCAAGGCTGTCCAGAGTTTTCAAATGGCACGCGCAATTGCATTGTGAATTACAAACATTCCCGCGTGACATCGATTTATGTAAACAGTTGCGTGCCTGCCGTCACCCCAAACTGCCGTTTAAAGTAGTTCCTCGTTTGAAACCCGCTGGCGACGATCCTATTTCACGTTGACTCTTGTCGCACACAGCACAACCTCTTTGTGGATGCCCGGCCCGACGTGTTGATTCGCGTGCAATGTTCACATCTCCTTGAGTGATGTGCGCGGCTTGCTGTCAAAGGGACGGCAAATCACGTGACTCACATCGACCGCACGGGTCAGCTGTCAGTGTGTATTTGACACACGGTGACACAACACGGGTCAGCTGTCACTGTGTATTTGACACACGGCGACACAACACGGGTCAGCTGTCACTGTATTTAACACACGGTGACAAAACACGGGTCAGCTGTCACGGCGTATTTGACACACGGTGACACAACACGGGTCAGCTGTCACTGTATTTAACATACGGTGACAAAACACGGGTCAGCTATCACTGTGTATTTGACACACGGTGACACAACACGGGTCAGGCTGTCACTGTATTTGACACACGGTGACACAACACGGGTCAGCTGTCACGGCGTATTTGACACAGGGACGTGGTCTAAAAGGGAATTAATGATTCTTAAGTTAGGCTCTTGGGGGGTTTTCTTGCAACCATACTTCGCCACGTTGGCGCGTGCAGGTTAATGAAGTCGTCGTTTCGAAGGGGTGGGAGCGTCGAAGCAGATGTGCATATATGGCTTTTGCCGCACTGCCTTCTGTTTCTCACAACGCAGATCCTCACCCAGCAGCGGCTGTCCATGTGCTACACTGTTATTATTGGGAGATGTTAACTACCTCGCCTGGTATACAGGAGATCGTGGGCTCGATCCCGACCCTGACGCCTGCTGTATAATTGGATTCCAGATTTGAAGCTTTCGTGACTGCAAGGATTCATACTCTTAGGTTTTTTCCGGTAAAGTCACGTAGGTAAAAAATAAAATTTAAAGTTAATAAAAGTAATAATGGAACAAAAAAATCACGACGTTTCGGAGGCAACACAAGTCTCCGTCATCTAAAATTACTGCATCCTTGATGCAGTAAAAATTACTGCATCCTTGAAAATTACTGCATCCTTGATGCAGTAATTTTAGCTGTGACGGTCCCACCTGATGACGGAGACTTGTGTTGCCTCCGAAACGTCGTGATTTATTATATTATTTTATATCCATTATTACTTTTATTAACTTTTAATTTTACTTTTTTACCTACGTGACTTTACCGGAAAAAAACCTAAGAGTAGGTATAATTGGAGTTTGCGTGTCTCTCTCTCTCTCTCCACGTGGTCGCGTGGATTTTTCTCCGGGTCCTCAGGTTTTTTCCTCCACATTTAGAATCGACATCACCACGTGTTTAGAGTATTTGGCTGCTTTAAATGTCCACGTGATGAGAAGCCACTTCGTTGAGCTATCATTCGTGTGGCCAGGTCGCTTCTGAAAGAGAGTTACATAGTTCTAGATTTGAAGCTTTCGGGACTGCAAGTATTCATATTCTTAGGTTTTTTCGGTAAAGTCACGTAGGTAAAACATTTAAATTAAAGTAAAATAAAAATAAAAATCACGAAGTTTTTTTTTTACTTGATGCAGCAAGCGTGCTGTGACGGTTCCACCTGAAGACGGAAGCTTGTGTTGCCTCCGAAACGTCGTGATTTTTATTTTTATTTTACTTTTATTAATTGAAATTTAAATGTTTTACCTACGTGACTTTACCGAAAAAACCTAAGAATAAGAGTTACATAGCTCAGTGGGCCTTGCCTGCAGGTAAAAGGAACAAATATCTTCAGTTTTAAATAGTGTTTTAGTTTATTAATGTGATGCTTGTTGTGGCCAGGAAAACCTCAACGAGTCTCATGACTCTTTTTCAGGAGGGTCCTGCCCAGTTTTCACCCGTAGAATGTGATGGACGGCGGTCTAGATTCCAACAGAGTAATTTGCGGGTAATTATTTTCGTGGCCAAATTTGGACCGTGACGCAGACACTCGAGTGCTCTAATTTTCTTTTCGAATGACGTCATTCGTGGTTTTGAACGTCCACTGAGTAATTTGTTTTACGATCAACACACACACACACAGGCACGAAGCGCGCTATTAATCAGGGTGGCCACTGGACTTGAACCGCGACCCTCTGCAAACAGGCGGGGAAAGCGCTGCCGTCTGGCCAAGGTTCAATATGTTGTGCAAATTAATTAATTAACTGCTGAATAATTTTATTTGAACTCTGCTAAAGAAGTACAAATTTCGATTTAAAGCTTTCGTGACTGCAGGGATTCATCTTCTTGGTTCTTTCGGTAAAGTCACGTAGAAGGGAAGTAATAAAATAATAAAAATAAAACATAATTAAATAATTCTCACGACGTTTCGGCCACAACGCAAGCAGCCGTCCTCAGGTGAAGACCAGGTCTGTCGGGGGACGGCTGCTTGCCTTGTGGGCGAAATGTCGTGAGAATTATTTTATTATGTTTCTTTTTATTTTATTATTTCCCTTCTACGTGACTTTACCGAAAGAACCAAGAAGATGTTCAACGTACGTTTGAATGAAATTTTACGATGATGATCATTATTATGGGTGACTTTAGTCATCTGTGCAGTCTTGTCATACGTCGGCCCGCCACCATACGAAGATATATTGCGATGTGCAACACGGTAGAAAACCACGATAATCGTAACATTTATTTTAGATAAGTATCATCACATAGCGCTTACCGTTGGACGTTTATTTTTCTTAAATACTTTCCGCTTTCTGGCAAATATTTGTGAAACCACGACCTCAATCATTGAACTGAGAAGATATTTGCACGTAACTATTATCCGTGAGTGCTTTTAATGTGTTTTCGAGTAATTAATGGTGTTGCAGTGAAATGACTTAATCCGTTTCCTAATTTCTTTGCATTTAACTTTTTTTTTAAACTGATCGCACTGGGAACTGTTGTACCCGTGGCCACAACCACCACGGGAAGGGGAGCTGGGTCAAGAATGTGATGGATACAGCAACAAAAGCGAACGGAGAAGAGAGAAGATAACAAACAAACAAAATGTGAAATGAGAGGAAAATGGGAAATGACGCAGAGCAATGGGAGCAGAAGAGGTCAGGTGCAGAGAAACGGGACTAAAGTCGACATATGGTTGGTACCGCTGGGCCAACGCTAGCTCAACGTTGGACTAACGTCAGAATATGGTTGGAACCGTTGGGCTAACATTGGCCCAACATTCCACGTTTACTGGCGAGAAGACGAGAGAACGAATTCAGTTGTCGTGGGTGAGAACGTGAATTGTCGTGGGGTGAGGAGGTGAATTGTCGTGGGGTGTGAACGTGAATTGTCGTGGGGTGTGGACGTGAATTGTCGTGGGGTGAGGACGTGAATTCTCGTGGGGTGTGAACGTGAATTGTCGTGGGGTGTGAACGTGAATTGTCGTGGGGTGTGAACGTGAATTGTCGTGGGGTGAGAACGTGAATTGTCGTGGGTGAGAACGTGAATTGTCGTGGGGTGAGAACGTGAATTGTCGTGGGTACGTGATTGTTGAACGTGAATTGTCGTGGGGTGAGAACGTGAATTGTCGTGGGGTGAGAACGTGAATTGTCGTGGGGTGAGAACGTGAATTGTCGTGGGGTGAGAACGTGAATTGTCGTGGGGTGTGAACGTGAATTGTCGTGGGGTGAGAACGTGAATTGTCGTGGGGTGAGAACGTGAATTGTCGTGGGGTGAGAACGTGAATTGTCGTGGGGTGAGAACGTGAATTGTCGTGGGGTGAGAACGTGAATTGTCGTGGGGTGAGAACGTGAATTGTCGTGGGGTGAGAACGTGAATTGTCGTGGGGTGTGAACGTGAATTGTCGTGGGGTGAGAACGTGAATTGTCGTGGGGTGAGAACGTGAATTGTCGTGGGGTGAGGTCGTGAATTGTCGTGGGGTGAGGTCGTGAATTGTCGTGGGGTGAGGTCGTGAATTGTCGTGGGGTGAGAACGTGAATTGTCGTGGGGTGAGGACGTGAATTGTCGTGGGGTGAGAACGTGAATTGTCGTGAGGTGTGAACGTGAATTGTCGTGGGGTGAGAACGTGAATTGTCGTGGGGTGAGAACGTGAATTGTCGTGGGGTGTGAACGTGAATTGTCGTGGGGTGAGGACGTGAATTGTCGTGGGGTGAGAACGTGAATTGTCGTGGGGTGAAAACGTGAATTGTCGTGGGATGAGAACGTGAATTGTCGTGGGGTGAGGACGTGAATTGTCGTGGGGTGAGAACGTGAATTGTCGTGGGGTGAGAACGTGAATTGTCGTGGGGTGAGAACGTGAATTGTCGTGGGTGTGGACGTGAATTGTCGTGGGGTGAGAACGTGAATTGTCGTGGGTGTGGACGTGAATTGTCGTGGGGTGAGAACGTGAATTGTCGTGGGGTGAGAACGTGAATTGTCGTGGGTGAGGACGTGAATTGTCGTGGGGTGTGAACGTGAATTGTCGTGGGGTGAGGACGTGAATTGTCGTGGGGTGAGAACGTGAATTGTCGTGGGGTGAGAACGTGAATTGTCGTGGGTGTGGACGTGAATTGTCGTGGGGTGAGAACGTGAATTGTCGTGGGGTGAGAACGTGAATTGTTGTGGGTGAGGACGTGAATTGTCGTGGGGTGAGAACGTGAATTGTCGTGGGTGTGGACGTGAATTGTCGTGGGGTGAGAACGTGAATTGTCGTGGGGTGAGAACGTGAATTGTTGTGGGGTGTGGAGGTGAATTGTCGTGGGGTGTAAACGTGAATTGTCTTGGGGTGAGAACGTGAATTGTCGTGGGTGTGACCGTGAATTGTCGTGGGGTGTGAACGTGAATTGTCGTGGGGTGAGAACGTGAATTGTCGTGGGGTGTGGTGGGTGGGTGTGTGTGTGGGGCCGGGTGAATATCACAGATCCTATCGGTCATCATTTGCACTTGAAACGTCGTTGCCGCCGCAAGGAATTCGCTCGCTCTCCGTAGAGAGAGGACGATTCAGAGAGAGACAGAGAAACAGAACGACTCGGAGAGAGAGGACGACTTAGAGAGAGAGAGAGAGGACGACTCAGAGAGTGATGACTCAGATAGACAGAAAGACGACTCAGAGAGAGAGGACGACTCAGAGTGAGAGGACGACTCAGAGAGAGAGAGGACGACTCAGAGAGACAAGACGACTCAGAGAGAGAGAGGACGACTCAGAGAGAGATAAACGACTCAGAGAGAGAGGACGACTCAGAGAGAGAGAGAGGACGACTCAGAGAGAGAGAGACAGAACGACTCAGAGAGAGACAGAACGACTCAGAGACGGAGAGAGGACGACTCAGAGAGAGACAGGGACGACGACTCAGAGGCGCCAGGAGGAGGAACCACAGACGAGCGAGAAAGGCAGCAGCAGCATCAGCAGTAGCATCAGCAGCAGCATCAGCAGCATCAGCAGCAGCAGCAGCATCAGCAGCAGCAGCAGCATCAGCAGCATCAGCAGCAGCATCAGCAGCAGCATCAGCAGCATCAGCAGCAGCAGCATCAGCAGCAGCATCATCAGTAGCAGCAGCATCAGCATCAGTAGCAGCAGCATCAGCAGCATCAGCAGCAGCAGCATCAGCAGCAGCATCAGCAGCAGCAGCAACCACGCGGCAAAGATCCGACGCTCCCAAACGATTGCCCAAGCTCTGCGTTCCTCGGTATATCTTTAGGCGCGATCGGCCAATTAAACAGCGCTCACGTGTGGAAGGAAACCAATAGACCGCCGTGAACCGCTGGTGGCTGCGCCCCTCTTGAGTTGAAAGTAGGCACGCTGCCACGCACGGCAGAGCCCTGTGTGTGTGGAGCTTTAGTTCTGCCAAAATTAGGGGCCCCTGGGCCAAGGGTGACTCATGAGGTTAATTTGACGACGTCTCGCGGCATCGCTCAAACCTCCTCTTTAGAACCGGCCCGACGGGCCTCTAATTCTCTTCTAGATTTGAAGCTATCGTGACTGCAATGATTCATATTCTTAGGTTTTTTCGGTAAAGTCACGTAGGTAAAAACACATTAAAAAGTAAAATAAAATAAAAATCACGACGTTTCGGAGGCAACACAAGCTTCCGTCTTCAGGTGGTACCGTCACAGCCACGACAGCTGTATCAAGTAAATGAGAGATTGCAGAAGCTACATTTACTTGATTGCAGAAGCTACATTTACTTGATTGCAGAAGCTACCACTCCGTTTATATAAACGGAGTGGTAGCTTCTGCAATCTCTCATTTACTTGATACCTCTAATTCTCCTTCTCGTCTTCGCCCACCTCCCCCTCCCCCCGCCCGGTTCCCCTCCACACCCCCACTTCCAAAGCCGACAAAAGATACCCAATCGTGTAGCCTGTAACAACAGACTGTCGGGGCAAGTGCTGTTCGTAGCGAGTAGCAAGCGCCTATGCAATGTCGGCACTGTGGCACACGTGGGGGGTTGGTGGCCAGCCTACCACACCCGGCCGCCTTTGTCTCCCGAGTGGCGATGTTTACTACACACCGCACCGGGTGCTCATTCGAGGCTGAGTCGACCTAGGGGGAGGCCAAGCACCAGCTTCAGATAATCGTCAGCGGTGTTCGGCCGTGAGCGGGAATCGAACTCGGGTCGCCGGGTTCGTAGCGCAGCGTAGCTGACAGCTGCACTGCCGCTACACCGCCCGCTCACACAAATTCAACATAGATTTGAAGTTTTCGTGACTGCAAGGATTCATACACCTCTGAGACACACTTAAGCGGTTGTGCTTTCTCTACGTTGTCCCCCACCTGAAGAAGGACGCTTGTGTTGCGCCCGAAACGTCGTGATTTATCTTCTTGGTTATTTCGGTAAAGTCACGTGACTTTACCGAAAGAACCAAGAAGATGAATCCCTGCAGTCACGAAAGCTTTAAATCGAAATTTCGTCGTGATTTAATTCATTTAAACTTTTTACCTACGTGACTTTACCGAAAAAACCAAAGAGCACTAATTCAACAGACGCTTCGCTGAATCAGAAACAGAATCTGCATTTATCCTGGACAAATCCGATGAGCTATGAAGCTTTTTTTCTCACAGATGTCCGGTAAGCAGTTGGTGGGGGTGGTGAGTATAGGAAACGCAAGCAAATAGCCACAAATAAATAATAAAATACTTGCAAGTTTTTTTTATTCTTCTTTTACCAGGGAATTACTCAACTGTTTTAACCAGATAGGCTCAGCCTCTTAAGCCTCACCTTACCATATGAATAAAAAGTGTGCCGTACTTGGCCCTTCCCCCCCTCTCCAACCATTATATATACGGAGTGGTAGCTCTTGCAATCTCTCATTTACTTGATACAGCTGTCGTGGTTGTGACGGTTCCACCTGAAGATGGAAGCTTGTGTTGCCTCCGAAATGTCGTGATTTTTATTTTTTTTTACTTTTATTCATTTTAATGTTTTACTTACGTGACTTTACCGAAAAAACCTAAGAATATGAATCCTTGCAGTCACGAAAGCTTCAAATCTAGAATTTAACCAGTTAGTTTGTAAATGTGCGATTGAAAGGAAACAAATGACGATAAGAATCGCGGGCAAAGTAACAACAGGAGTTGGCCAAACCTCCGCAAATGTGAAAGTCAAAATTTTGGCAAATTGACACCAATTGGGATTACACCTACAGCTCCCAGCAAATTGTCGTGTAGTAACAACATTATCAGTGGTGTAGTAACAACATTATCAGTGGCGTAGTGACTACATTATCAGTGACGTAGTAACTACATCATCAGTGGCGTAGTAACTACATTATCAGTGGTGTAGTAAACTACATTATCAGTGGTGTAGTAACTACATTATCAGTGACGTAGTAAGGACATTATCAGTGTTTTAGTAACTACATCATAAGTGACGTAATAACTACATTATCAGTGGTGTAGTAACTACATTATCAGTGGTGTAGTAACTACATTATCAGTGGCGTAGTAACTACATTATCAGTGGTGTAGTAACTACATCATCAGTGACGTAGTAACTACATCATCAGTGGCGTAGTAACGACATTATCAGCTCAGAGGGGTGCGGCAATCGTTCAGGTGGGGGTCCCCAATTTTTATTTGTCTCACAAAGTCGCACCCAGGCTATTCTGTATCCACAGCTTCTGTTGCTCTAATCACATCTTCGTTAGGCTCACGGTCTCGAACATATAACGCTGTAGGCGGCACTCCGTCTTGGCGAAATAAATGTGGTTGTTCTGTTAAAGTGTTGTTGGAAATAGGTCTTCTGGTCCATAACGGAGGTTTTTTGGGGTTAGATCGCGTAAATATTAATTTGTCTCGATTTAAAGATTTCGTGACCGCAGGGATTCATCTTCTTGGTTCTTTCGGTAAAGTCACGTAGAAGAAACATAATAAAATAATACAAATAAAACATAATAAAATAATTTTCACGACGTTTCGGCCACAACGCAAGCAGCCATCCTCAGGTGAAGAACAGATCTGTCGGAAAGACAGCATCTGAATGGGCACCACCAGGCTTGGCAGCGTATATTTAAGCGATGCCCCTTTCCCCCTCCAACCCAGCTTAAATATACGCTGCCAAGCCTAGTGGTGCCCATTCAGACGCTGTCTTTCCGACAGACCTGTTCTTCACCTGAGGATGGCTGCTTGCGTTGTGGCCGAAACGTGGTGAGAATTATTTTATTATGTTTTATTTTTATTATTTTATTATTTCCCTTCTACGTGACTTTACCGAAAGAACCAAGAAGATATTGATTTGTCGTTAAACTCGCCACCACCCGACACAGCCAACTAGTAAGGGTTGTCACGTAAACAGAACGTGGCCAATTCGTCACTAGTACAGCAACACAAGTGTGTTGGAGAGCCAAGCCACAACATTTACAATCTGAGTGCGACGTTTCGCCCGTAATTACAACTAGCTTCATCAAGCGACGGCCAAATTTGAAACGTCATGGTAAAAAAACAAATGTCCCACCCGAAAGACCTAATTATGCCAAACCACAAATTACATGCAATGCAAATTATGCAATGCAAATTATACATTTTGAGGCACGGTTCTTGGCAGCTCCGTCAAATATTTTGCCGCATTGTTAAAGTTCTTGGACAACTCCCAATCCGCATGATTTACATGTGTCGTGGTCTTGGTTGATGACACAGACGGTTGACTTGAGGCAACACGTTTTTATTAACAATCACTACGATACAGCACGTAGCGAACCTGACACTTGAACAGGTAACAGCCTGATAATTGTTTTTTTTACCCTTCTATCTAGCAACAAAACTGACACCTTTTTACAAAGAGTCATGTTTGTATAGACCGCAATATCTGCAGTCATAATACAAACAAAAGACATAACTCTGATAATGTATGCACTGTCCTTGAAGTTGATTGGTCCACACCCGAGACAGCTTTCCTTAGAGCCTAGTCTCACATGGGTTGGACAGCTGTCTCGGGTGTGGACCAATCAACTTCAAGGACAGTGCATACATTATCAGAGTTATGTCTTTTGTTTGTATTATGACTGCAGGTATTGCGGTCTATACAAACATGACTCCTTGTAAAAAGGTGTCAGTTTTGTTGCCAGATAGAAGGGTAAAAAAAACAATTATCATATTTTTACTGGCAAATGAGGTTCCCATAGGTAACGGCCTCTTCACCCGTTCTACCGAGGGAAATATTCCCCAAGCTAGCACCTCCAAGTTAACTCCTCTAAATCCCTCTATTCTACAATCCTCCTCTCAAGGAGACTAACTGACTTGGCCCATCCTCGGCACAGGTCTCGACCACCAGCCACACGAATCCGGCCCCGAAAAGGACATCGGCATTCGCGGCTCTGGGGCCTTACCGCCGGCTTGCTCTGCCCGGCCCTTAGAAGGGCAGAGGGTCAGAGGAGTCCCAGGGTCTATCTAGCTGGACTTCAGTCTTCAGCTGGTTCTTCGTCTTGACTTGCTCCAACTGCCTCTCTGCTCTCAGGGTCCCACCTTTTATACAATTCCCCACCGAGGGGCGGGTTTCTGTGGGATCACACGCACTCCCCAGCCCCTGGTCAGGGATGACACAATCACCCCGCACCAGTAAGCACTGTAATTCACCCGGGTTTGGTGTGCGCGCGTTCCAACATCACCGCCACACGTGTCGAGGACTATCCCCGCAATCAACTACAACGGCTGCGGTGATATCCCAACAACTTTGAGTTTGCATCATCACAGCGTGTTGTGTGTGTGTGTGTCCCCTCCCTTTCCTCTTTCAACCCCTCCGGGGTACAATTCTCCACAGACGTCATTATCCGTCTTTGTTCAGGTCACTCGCTCTGTGGAATTCAACGGCAGCAGCACGCATGATAATTGTTTTTTACCCTTCTATCTGGCAACACAACTGACACCTTTTTTTACAAGGAGTCATGTTTGCATAGACCACAATACCTGCAGTCATAATGCAAACAAAAAACATAGCTCTGATAATGATATGCACTGTCCTTGAAGTTGATTGGTCCACACCCGAGACAGCTTTCCTTAGAGCCTAGTCTCACATGGTGTTGGACCAGATGACGCCAAAAGGCGCACAACTCAAAGACAATGCACCATCAGAGTATGAGAGCTCGGGGTAAGCATTTACACCATTGGAACCTCATTTGCCAGTAAAAAAATATGATAATTGGATTTTTAGAAGGGTAAAAAACCAATAATCATATTTTTTTACTGGCAAATGAGCAGCACGCATCTTTACGATTTCCAACTCAAGGTTGACAGCGTCGATGCATCTTTCATGGGATCGCAAGGTGGGGGGAGGGGGGGGGGGGCTGGGCAAGAGGAGGTGAGGGGGAGAGCGGGGAGGAGGTGGGGTAGACACCATAACTGTCAAGAATAGGATGATCCGATATGAATGGAACTTTCGTGTAAAGTTGCGTCGCCATTAGGGCCCCCGCCCAAGAGAAAATTGGACACGTCGATTGACGAAATTGCCAGGAAAACACGACGATAAAAACGAAACTGACCAGCGAAGTAAAATAAAATGTACGATAAAAAATCTTAACTTGGACGTCAATGCAGTGACGTCGTTCTATGGTGTTGAACTTATTTCGCACCGCCCAACAAACTAAACGAAACGCGTCATGCTTCTTCCCTGCTTGGCAATCGCTCGCAGTGGTGGACTGATTGTCCTCCGTAAGCGTCTCGTCTGTGTGAGAACCGAAGGTGGATTGATGGACGCATGAGGCTCCATGGTGGCTAGGAGATGTCAACTACCTCGCTTGGTATATAGGAGGTCGTGGGTTCGATCCCAACCATGACGATGCCTGCTGCTGTGTATTTGGACTTTGCGTATCTCTCTCTCTTCATCATCATCAGTGGCTAGGAGATGTGTACTACCTCGCCTGGTGTGCAGGAGGTCGTGGGTTCGATCCCGACCCCTGACGCCTGCTGCTGTATATTAGGAGTTGGTGGTGATGGTAGTAGGGGTTGTGATGGGGGTAGGGGTGGTAATGGTGGTAGGGGTGGTGATGGAGGTAGGGGTGGTGATGGGGGTAGGGGTGGTGATGGTGGTAGGGGTGGTGATGGTGGTAGGGGTGGTTATGGTGGTTAATGCAGACATGATTGCTCGTAAAAAGATTTCAGTTTTGTTGCCAGAAAAAGGGGGAACCCCCTATTATTACATCAAACGTTCATTAAAGCTGCATTTAAATGATCAAGTTGCAGACGATGATCGCATTATCACCAAAAAAGCCCACGATGCAAATTACACCGATCGGTTGTCATCGCCATCAATCATTCCGCACAAACTGTGACAGATGTGGGTGGGTGATGCGTAATTGGAAACATGTAAATACTCTCCGGCATTGTGCCACTTGGGTCACCCAGAGCGGAGAATGAGTAATTGATGGGGGTAGGGGTGGTGATGGTGGTAGGGGTGGTGATGGTGGTAGGTGTGGTGATGGTGGTAGGGGTGGTGATGGGGGTAGGGGTAGTGATGGGGGTAGGGGTGGTGATGGTGGTAAGGGTGGTGATAGGGGTAGAGGTGGTGATAGGGGTAGAGGTGGTGATGGTGGTAGGGGTGGAGATGGTGGTAGGGGTGGTGATGGTGGTAGGGGTAGTGATGGTGGTAGGGGTGGTGATGGTGGTAGGGGTGGTGATGGTGGTAAGAGTTGTGATGGGGGTAGGGGTGGTGATGGTGGTAGGGGTGGTGATGGGGGCTAGTGGTGGTGATGGGGGTAAGGGTGGTGATAGGGGTTGTAATGGGGGGTTGGGGTGGTGATAGGGGTAGGGGTAGTGATAGGGGTTTAGGTAGTGATAGGGGTGGTGATGGTGGTAGGGGTGGTGATAAAGGTTGAGGTAGTGATAGGGGTGGTGATAGGGGTAAGGGTGGTGATAGGGGTAGTGGTACTGATAGTAGTAGGGGTACTGATGGGGGTGGTGATAGTAGTAGGGGTACTGATGAGGGTAGGGGCAGTGATCGGGTAGGCCTGGTCGTAGCTGGGTGGCTGGGACAGGATCTAGCAGTAGCAACAGCAGGCTCATGCTGCACTCGGCGGTTGTTTTAATGGACGAACGAAAGCTGCAGGCTTTTGTTCTAGTGAAAATTATTGCTCTGTATGGTGTAGTGGGAGTTTTTCCAGTGAAGGGGAGCGATACATTAAGGGTACCACGGTGGCTAGGAGATGTTATCAACCTCGCCTGGTATGCAGGAGGACGTGGGTCCGATCCCGACCCTGACGATGCCTGCTGCTGTATATTTTTAGTTTGCGTGTCTCTCTCTCATCATCATCATCACGGTGGTTATGAGATGTTAACTACCTCGCCAGGTGTACAGGAGGTCGTGGGTTTGATCCTGACCCTGACACCTGCTGCTGTATATTTGGAGTTTGGTGTCTCTCTCATCATCATCAGTGCCTAGGAGATGTCAACTACCTCACCTGGTGTGCAGGAGGTCGTGGGTTCGATCCCGACCCTGACGATGCCTGCTTCTGTATATTTGGAGTTTGCGTGTCTCTCTCCCCGTGGTCGCGTGGATTTTTCTCCGGCTCCTCCGGTTTTTCCCCCCATCCGCATTTGGAATCGACGTCGCGCGCCGCAAAGTGTCCGGCTTACGCGACAATTAGCGAGCCACTCTGTCGACATGCTCATTTGTAGGCAGCCAGGTCACCTCTGACAAAAAAGAGACGAGCCCACCACCTTCTCCAACCATTATATAAACGGAGTGGTAGCTCCTGCAATCTCTCATTTACTTGATACGGCTGTCGTGGCTGTGACGGTACCACCTGAAGACGGAAGCTTGTGTTGCCTCCGAAACGTCGTGATTTTTATTTTATTTTACTTTTTAATGTTTTTACCTACGTGACTTTACCGAAAGAACCTAGGAATACGAGCTACTATATAGCTCGGCTGGACTTGCCCGGTTAAAAACAACAACAAATTTTCGTTCGTTTTAGAAGAAAAACTCATCCGACCCCTCCTCTTAGCCTGGTGGGAATCGTCTCGGATGCAATCAATGGTTTGGCTGTCAACCGCCCTTCCTTGGTCGTGTCGTTAACCCCACCACCCCCCGCACCCCCCCTCCCCACTACCTCGCCCACCACCCCCCCCCCCCCCCATTACCCCCTTCCCCACCGCCCCCCTCAAACCTCTCGAACTACGTTCAGCCTCAGGGTGGTCACAACGCCAGGTCACCCCGCAGGTTTCCGTTTCAGTTAAATTGATTAGGTGTAACCCTGCGAGCCACGGGGCTCTTGACGCGGGTGCAACCGCAACAAACAGGAACATGAACAAGAAACATCTTAATGTGACGACGCGCAACAAGAAAAACCAGCAAAATTTACCAGAAAAATAAAGCACCGTATATCAACGCAAAAACCCCAATGCGATGCCAATTTCCGCCCGCCCCCCCCCCCCCCCCCCGTGGCTGAAATTTGCATTCATGGTCACGAAGTCAGCCGTCAGTAATGCATGCCATAACCACAGAAAATGTAAAAACTATGAATTTAGGTTATGAAAACAATTATTATTGTGCGCGCCTGCCTACGTGCGGCGTGGCTAGAGTGGGTTTGAATGTGTCATCGAACTCATTACTTTTTTATGTTGCAAAAAAATAAGAAGCAATTTTCTAAGAAATAATAATACTGACATTTTGTTACGGTCATTCAGGGGACATCAGCGTCACTGACCTTCTACGAGTGATGATGATGATGATGGATTTAACGAAGCCTAAGGGTATTTTATTGTTTACCCTCGATGTACTGTCAGTGGCATGGCATGTGTAATTCTGGAGCCCGTGCAGTGCCTTGAATCAACCCCACGCGTTCAGTGATTGGGCCCCGTTGACGTAGACATCACAGAACTACTACTCTTGACGTGCCTTCATCAAGTTGCCTTCGTTAGCCACCGCAATTTCGGCGGAGTTGCATTGTTCCACGTGCCCTGCTCCATATATATAACTTCGAAGGGATGGTGATCAAGATGCATTTTTTTTTTGTCCTCAAAGTTTGTAATTTTACCAAATTACGTGTCAAACTCAACCTAATATTACGTCTTCTTGGTTCTTTCGGTAAAGTCACGTAGAAGAACCGAAAGAACCAAGAAGATGAATCCCTGCAGTCGCGAAAGCTTTAAATCGAAATCTAATATTAAGTGTTTTTTTGGTGTGAAAATAGTCATTGAAGATCGGGCTGAGACCACTAACTCGCTACACTTGAAAAAAAATAAAGATTCATCACTCGCGGCTGAAACTTGGATTCGAACTCAGGCACTCGGCAGTGTCAGGCTCAACGTCTCTGACCCCTCAAAGTTAAAGTGAAAATGCAACTTCGCCCATCATCATCAATCATTCACGCACGGTGAACACAATTATTGTTACTATTTTGCTTCGAGTCGGCAGCGTTCCGAAGAATATGTTTGCCATATTCTTAGGTTTTTTTCGGTAAAGTCACGTAGGTAAAAAATTTAAATTAATAAAAGTTAAATAAAAATAAAATAAAAATCACGACGTTTCGGAAGCAACACAAGCTTCCGTCTTCAGGTGGAACAGTCACACGATAGCTGTATCGTGTGACTGTTCCACCACGATAGCTGTATCGTGTGACTGTTCCACCTGAAGACGGAAGCTTGTGTTGCTTCCGAAACGTCGTGATTTTTATTTTATTTTACTTTTATTAATTTTAATTTTTTACCTACGTGACTTTACCGAAAAAACCTAAGAATATGAATCCTTGCAGTCACAAAAGCTTCAAATCTAGAATATGTTTGCCCTCTACCATAGGAATGTGGAATTTGTACATTTCTGCTAATACGTGAGTTCAAAAACAAAATAATAAACAAATTATTTCAATATGCAAAGCAGGATATAACGATATATGCAAATGTGTTCCGCGTCCTATTTTAAGCACCGCACATAACTCACCTTCCAGTCACCCGGAAGCCAGATTACAGAAGTCACGACACAGATAAAGATCTCCCGTATAGCCTTCAATAGACTGTTGGGGCAAGTGCTATCAGCGAGCAGCGTCTGTGAAGGCCGGAACGGCACACGTGGTGGTGGACGGACCAGCACCGCGCCCGGCCGCCTTTGTCTCCCCAGTGGCGATGTTCACACACCGCACAAGCTGCTCATTTGAGGCTGAGTCTACCTAGGGGGAGGCCCACGATCGGGTTCAGATTATCGTCACCGGCGTTGGCCCCGAACTCGCATACCCATTCTATGCAACAAATTCGCAGATATAAATGCAATGCAAATATGCCCCGTACAGCCTTAACAGACATGTTGGGGCATGTTGCTATTAGCAAGCACCGATTAAGTCCTGCCGGCACGGGACACGAGGGGACTGCGCGGCCAGAATCACCGCCCGGCCGCCTTTGTCTCCCCAATGCTGATGTTTGGCACATGATTGTCTGCGGCACGGAGTGTGTGGGCACAGTGCGGAGAGCGGCCAGTAGCGTGCGGCTGAGAGAGGGTCACTTAAAGGTATCTCTGGAGTAGCTCTTAGATCTCCACTTCCACGTGCCGTGCTGTAAGACGAGCGGCGAGGCGCGCCTCTGGCAGAGACCCAATGGACGCTGAGTGTAATTCTATGTCAACAATGAGGACACGTCTTCTTGGTTCTTTCGGTAAAGTCACATAGAATGGAAATAATAATAAAATAAAAATAAAACATAATAAAATATTTTATTATATTACTATATTATTTTGTACTTTTATTATTTTTATTATTTCCATTCTACGTGACTTTACCGAAAGAACCAAGAAGATGAATCCCTGCAGTCACGAAAGCTTTAAATCGAAAATGAGGACACGGCCAATAAACACGATTTACATTTACACAACGTTGAAACTAATGGCGCAAAACAAAATTACCGTGAACAATTACACGTGGTATTTCAAAGGGTGCTCTGGCGAGATTAATCTCGAGAATGTATTAAAATGCAAGCACTTGGCGTACCTTCATAAGGACTTTGAAAAGTTCACCTTAACCAACATTAAAATGTTAAATTTAGTAGTTATGAGATCACGCGTATTGTAAATGTTTTTTTCAGTGGCACGGGTAAGGTGTCACTGAATCACAAGAAGCGTTTTTTTATCTTGTTTTTGCAGAAGGGTCTTCATTACATTGGGATGTTGGCCATGAATGGCTTTGCCAATGTGTCTGGCTTCGTACGGGAGGATGCCCGAGACCCACGGAAAAAAATTCAGCGCCCTACGAAGTGGGGGTAGGAGATGACACTCAGCAATGTCATCAATGTCATCTCGTAGGACACACTTAGCAGCACCAACCAATACCAGCGCGGCGAAGTCACCACGGCGCCTGTGCCAGGCTAGGTGCACTTTGAGGCTCGCTGACAGGAGGTCATGGGACAAACCCAGGTGCCACGGGTTGGCTGACTTGAGATGACTGGCAGATGCAACGGCGGTACCCCCTGCTGTGTCAACCGCGTTTTATCCCGCCGGCGCTCAGCTCGTTGTGGTTGTTGTGAGCGTCGCTCTTCTGCCCTCAGTTGTTGTTGGAGGGCGACTGCCTCCAACTGCTCAGTAGCGTCTTTCACGAAGTTCTTCCATAAAGGTCGATCTCGCCACCGCTGGTACCGGTCTTCGGCAAGCCCAACGCCCACAGAGCAGTCGCAACCCATCCAAGTACTAACCAGGCTCAATGCTTGCTTAGCTTCTGAGCGCTGAGGATATAGTGGGTGATTTGGTTAAAAGCGTCGGAGTTTTTGAAATGCAAGTTTAACGTCGTGGTTTTGTTTGTTATTTCATCCAAAAATCAAGTCTAAGCGGCTCTCTGCCGTTCGTACAAGCATTGGGGAATTTCGATTTAAAGCTTTCGTGACTGCAGGGATTCATCTTCTTGGTTCTTTCGGTAAAGTCACGTAGAAGGGAAATAATAAAATAATAAAAATAAAACATTAAATAATTCTCACGACGTTTCGGCCACAACGCAAGCAGCCGTCCTCAGGTGAAGAACAGGTCTGTCGGAAAGACAGCGTCTGAATTTCATTACGATTTATTTTTATTATTTTATTATTTCCCTTCTACGTGACTTTACCGAAAGAACCAAGAAGACATTGGGAGATTATTGATTTTTATTCGTGTGCCGTGGGCCATTTGGTGGACATTCAACGTTCTCATGGCAGGCCCCTTCTCATTCACATCACGACCGACGCGAATGTTTAACAACGTAGTTACCCCTCGCCTTCGTGGCTCTCATCCCAGCCCGTGGCTTCGATTGTTCTCGGAGACGGCAGAAACAGCGGGTGGCTTTGTAAACTCGTCCGTGTGCGCCTGAGTGTCATCCCGTGGCAATGCGCGATGCGGTTATGCTGCGATTTTGTAGCGCTTCTCCCGGTTTCCATCCCGTACGAAGCCCCAACACTCGTGAGCCGGCCAACTCTTTTAACGCAAGAGACGCTCCCGACAAAAAGAGTTTCCGGAATTGAGTAACGCAGTAGTATATATAAATACTATTTGGCTCTTTCGGTAAAGTCACGTAGGTATCAAATAAAATAAATGTCTACCTACGTCACGTTACCGAAAGAATTCAAGAGTATGGATACTTGCGGTTACGAAAACTTAAAATCTAGATTAAGTAAAAATAAATGACATTTTAAATATTTTTTTCACGTAGGCTTGTGTGAACACGCTCGCCCGCTGTGACTGTCGTTCCCCCGCTCTCGGTGAGTACGATGGTTATACCGCACTGCCCCGCGACCTTAGAAACTTGAGTTTGATTCCGGACCGCGGCTTATAAGGGCGCCACGGTGGTTAGATGTTAAATATCTCGCCTGGTTATACAGGACAGTCATGGAGTTCGATCTCGACCCTGACGCCTGGTGTGTATTTCCAATTTGCGGTGTCTCTCTCTCTCTCTCACCGCGGTTGCATGGATTTTGTCTCCGGGTCCTCCGGGTTTCCCCCCTCTACATTTAGGATGGACATCACGCGTTCAGAATATTTGGCCGCAATCAATGTCCACGTGATGATAAGACGCTTTACGCGTTGGTTCTTTCGGTAAAGTTACTTCTTGCTGTGACTGTCCTACCCGATGACGGAGGCTTGTGTTGCTTCCGAAACGTCGTGATTTAATTTAGTTATTTTCTTGGTTCTTACGGTAAAGTCACGTAGAAGGGAAATAATTAAATAATAAAAATAAACATAATAAAATAATTCTCACGACGTTTCGGCCACAACGCAAGCAGCCGTCCTCAGGTGAAGAACAGGTCTGTCGGGAAGACAGCTGTTTTCCCGACAGACCTGTTCGGGCTTGGCAGCGTATATTTCATCCTCTAACCCAGCTTAAATATACGCTGCCAAGCTTGGTGGTGTTCATTCGGACGCTGTCTTTCCGACAGCCCTGTTCTTCACCCGAGGACGGCTGCTTGCGTTGTGGCCGAAACGTCGTGAGAATTGTATTTTATACATTTTCATTTTTTTATTTTTTATTTCCCTTCTACGTGACTTTATCGAAAGAACCAAAGATTATGGATCCTTGCAGTCACGAAAACTTCAAATCTAGAAATAAGCCACTTTGTTGAGCTATCATTTGTGATAACCAGGTCGCTTTAAAAAATAGTTATACAGCTCAGTGGGCATTCTTACCTGGTATAATAAAACTTGTTTGAGTTAATAGCACCTAACACCCCCCCACCCCACCCCCTCTATTAGGGTTCTATCGTTAAACTTGGAGGTGTCGCCTCCACCCAAAAGTTCGCATCTCTTTTCCACCTACGCGCCCTTCTTAAACATCCTGCCCTAGGTGGGATTTAATTTTAAAACAATTTTGTTTAGCTGCAGGACGTTTCTGACATTTGCTGGATTTTGGCAGTGGCCGTGAGCCGTCCGCCGTAATTTTCACGTGGGAGGAGCGTGCGTGCGTGCGTGTGTAGGGGGGGAGGTCCGTGTACCCACCCCTCCCAAACCCTCCCTCACGCCCAACACACCTACACACAAAGCGCCCTTAAGAGGGTGACACTCTCTGTCGCTCTGTGATCACACGTGGCCATTACCCTCGTGGCATTCCGAGCGTGCGCTGCTTCATTCCTGCCAGAGCGGTCCGCAATCGAAGATTATTTTTTTTTTTTGCCCGACAGCGGTAAGTGTATTTCATTATTCTATATCTATCTATATACGTGCGTGTGTGTATATATCTAAGCAATTCTAGATTTGAAGCTTTCGTGACTGCAATGATTCATAATCTTAGGTTTTTACGGTAAAGTCACGTAGGTAAAAAAATTAATTAATTGATTTTTATTTTATTAACTTTTATAAATTTTAATTTTTTACCTACGTGACTTTACCGAAAAAAACCTAAGAATATATATAAGCAACTTGGACGTTACCTAAAAGTGACTCTGTACCAGCCAGCAAGAAAAAAGTTGTTTTGTTTCTTCTTATATCGAGCTCTGTCTCTGTCACGCCTCGCTCTTGCCTTCTGCAACTTACCTCGATTTATCGCGTAGTCCCCGTATCTCTTTCTGTATTCTACTCTTTTTTAGGATTCATCAAGCGCCCTTTCCAGAGAGCTTTACAGTTTCTCCGTCTCCTCTATCAGAATCAGAATCTTTTATTTAGACTGGACGAAGTCCGATCAGCTGTGAGTCTCTATTTTTCACAGATGTACAGTCGGGGGCACAGGGGTCAGAAAGTTACAGCGGAAAACAATGCAGTACCAATTTTACCGACCACCCCCCGCCGTATAAATGATGGGCTGAATCAGGATTTTAACTCGCAATCTTTCCCGACTGCGAGCCGCTCCCTCTACCACTGAGCCACCTGGCTGCTTGCAGCGAGAATCATCGAGAAGGATTGTTTACGGATCGACGGCTCTAGTGGTAGTGCCTTACGCCGATATTCCACGGGCAAGCGACGGCATGCTTGGAATGACACCGGGCGAAAGGAGGGAGCGGATCGCATGAATATGAGCAGTGGTTCTCAGCAGTGGTGGCGCAAGCGTTGCCATCTCATCTGCGCCTCTGTTTAAGGAACGAAACAGGTGGACTTCTCCAAAACAAACTGTCTGTCGCCTGATGAAGCTCGTTGCAATTTCTGGCGAAACGTCGTACTCAGAGTGTAAATGTCGTGGCTTGGCTCTCCAACACACCGGTGTGCTGTACTAGTATACTACACTACTATACACTACACTATACACTACACTATACACTACACTACACACTAGTGCTGTACTAGTGACGAATTGGCCACGTTCTGTTTACGTGACAAACCGTACTAGTTGGCTGTGTCGGCTGGTGGCGGGTTTAACGACACATTTAAATATTTACGCGATCGAACCCGAAACAAACCTGTATCATGAGTGGTTCTCAACATTATATGTGTTGGGCTTCTGGTACGCGTTGTTGAATTAGATTTTCCACCGAGTGTACCGGCCTTGCATGACCCAACGTGACCCTGAGCAGTACGTGTTACGAACAATTAACAGAATATTTTAACTAATTGCCCATTTCGCGAGGTATATCCCAACTGGCTGCTCGTAACTGCAAGCGAATACAAAAAAAAAACAAATTCAATTGACGCTCTGCCGTGCGTGGCGTAATTTGTTCGCCCTCGCTGCGAACTCTTTGGAAACCACCTTGTTTAAAATCAACGAGTTTTGAAAGGTATCCGTACATCTTTCTACGTTTCCGCATTGATTTAATGTTTTCAATCTAGATTTGAAGTTTTCGTAATGTTGGCTTCGACACGGAATGTTTTTTTTCATTATCGCGGTTATTTTACAACGGCAGATTCGTACGCGGTTACGATTCATCAATTCAACCGGCGGCTCTCACGCTCGATTATAAAATGTCGCCACGTTCATTAATCACCTCGCCGCTAACCTGCCACGCGGCACCCCCAGGGCGTCCGCGTGCCCGGCCCGACCGGGGCTGAAAAACCGCACTGGGCTCGAGAACGCGACGGCGAAAGATCGTGGACGCGATCTTGATTTGAAGTTTTCGTGACTGCAAGGGATTCCGTACTCTTTGGTTCTTTCGGTAAAGTCACGTGACTTTACCGAATCTTTTCTTTATTTAGACTGGACCAAGTCCGATCAGCTGTGAATCTCTATTTTTCACAGATGTACAGTCGGGCGCACAGGGGTCAGAAATTTCGATTTAAAGCTTTCGTGACTGCAGGGATTCATCTTCTTGGTTCTTTCGGTAAAGTCACGTAGAATGGAAATAATAAAATTATAAAAATAAAACATAATAAAAAATATATAATAATATAATATTATTATATAGTAATATAATATAATAATATACAATAATACAATTATTATGTTTTCTTTTTATTATTTAATTATTTCCATTCTACGTGACTTTACCGAAAGAACCAAGAAGAAGGGGTCAAAAAGTTACAACGGAAAACAAAATAGTACCAATTTTATCGACCACCCCCCCTCCCCCGGATAAATGATGGGCTGAATCAGGATTTGAACTCGCAACCTTTCCGACGGCGCAGGAGACGTCGTCGCCTCCGAGGGTCGATCGACGTCTGTGCGTTCGACGCTCACGAACCATCGGCGGCCCAAAAGGGGGGCGGCGGCGGTGGCGGGGAGGGGGGGTAGAGGTAATCGCGCGAGGGCTCGAGGGGAGCGACGTCCAACGTGGAGATGGAGCGGTGGGGGATCGGCTCGCGCGTTGCGGGGAGGCCGGCAGGGAGCGAGGTTTTGTGAGAGTTGGCGACAGCTCGGGGGGGAGGCGTTCATCCAGCTTCGGATAGATCGCGGCGGCTGCTGCTGCAGCTGCTGCTGCTTGATGGTGGTAGCTGATCGAGGCAGTGTTGATGAGGTGGTGAGATTGATTTTTGTTGGGGTGGATTTTGTGGGTTTTATGATTCTCGCTAACGTGGCCATGTGGGGTTTTTCAAGGTGTACGTTCGCGAGTTAGTTTGGGGACGACTTCGTCTTCATCGTGGCGGCGATGATGATGACGATGATCATGATGAAGATGACGATGATGAGATTGACATGTTGATGATAATGATGATATGATTATGATAACCACGCTGACAATGATGATGATGATGATGCTGATAATGACAATGATGATGACGATGATGACGATGATGCTCACGATAATAATGATTACAATGACGATGGTAGCATAGATGATGATAATGATGATGACGATGATGACAATGATGATGACGATGATGACGATGCTGACCATGATGATGACGATGATCATAATGACAATGACAATGATGACAATGATGACGACGAGGAGAATGATGACAACGACGATGCCGACGATGACGACGACAAAGAACCACGCCAACAACAACAACAACGACTGTCTCTGCCCCGCATTAGACACGCGAGTCGCGACAGCCGTCTGGACCCGGCCATGCCTCTGTGCGAGCTGCACAACGAGGAGCTGCTGCTCTTCTGCCAGGAGGACCGCGAGTTCGTCTGCCCCTCGTGCACCACCTCCGCGTTGCACGCCAAGCACAGCTACATCAGCGCCACGCAGCTCCTGCAGCAGCGCAAGGCACGTTGCGCTCGCGTCGCGCGCCGATGATTGCGGACAAGCGCTCGCCCCGCGTATTACCCCACCCCCCCCGCGTCTGATGTGCGTGCGGGTGGCCTTTCTCCTATAACGCGGCGGTAGACGTCCCAGATGCGTACGCGGAAACGTCGTGATTTTTATTTTTTTTCTAGATTTGAAGCTTTCGTGACTGCAATGATTCATACTCTTAGTTCTTTCGGTAAAGTCACGTAGGTAAAAAATGAAATTAAAATTAATAAAAAATAAAATAAAATAAATCACGACGTTTCGGAGGCAACACAAGCTTCCGTCTTCAGGTGAAACTGTCACAGCAAACTTGATACAGATTTGTGTGTGGAGGTCGCTCAATCTCCTCCTCCTGTGCCCACCGCAGTCTGGAACTCTCTCCCCCCCCCCCCACGAACTCTCCTACCTCTCCCCTCTCATTCCACTTTGCTCCCCTCCACGCACTCTCCTACCTCTCCCCTTTCATTCCACTTTGCTCCCCTCCACGCACTCTCCTACCTCTCCCCTCTCATCCCACTTTGCTCCCCTCCACGCACTCTCCTGCCTCTCCCCTTTCATTCCACTTTGCTCCCCTCCACGAACTCTCCTACCTCGCCCCTCTCATCTCACTCTACTCCCCTCCATGCACTCTCCTACCTCGTCCCTTTCATCCCAGTTTGTTCCCCTCCACGCAACCCTTATATCTCTCCCCTCTCATCATCTCATCTTGCCGTACTGCCGGAAATGACTGGCAGTATGGCACGTGGATTGAATCCATCTGACGGAGGTTTTGAGTGTCCCCCCCAACGTATAAAGTGGAGGGTTTTCTCTCTTTCTCTCTCTCTAAGTTCCATTTCCTACCTACGGGGACAGCTCACGGCGATGATCGTGCTGGAGAAGAGCAAACGACGACGATGATGATGATGACGATGACAGCGGCGATGAGTACGCGATCATTTGTGACGGCTGCAATGGTGACGACGTATGGGACGTTGCAGATATTGACGATGGTGGTGGCGGTGACGGTTGTGTGCAGGAGCATATTGCCAAGTGCCTCGAAGGATTGCAGGAGAGAACAAAATCCATCGATGACCACCAGAAGGACTCCGAGGCGAGGAAGCGAATCATCGTGGTGAGTTTGCACACAACATACCCGCACTGCATCCTCATCGCCGTGGCCAGTCCGACGGTCATGACATCGGCCGTGGTCTATCCACTGCTGGGCCATGAAGGCCGATGTGTGTGTGTGTGTGTGTCGTAGACCCTCATCCACCTGCTTGACACGGCCAAATAAGCAAAGTGGTCACGTGAAACAAACACGCCGATGTATTAAAAGAATTATTATTATTGCTCTAGCACGCCACTGTGATGGAGATTAATCGACACACGCATGTAACAATTAAGGGCACCACGAACGTGTCACTGGCAGTTGCAACCAGAACCTCCGATTGGCACGGTTCGCTACGTACGTGCGGTGCGAAAGAAGTTCAACGGACGTGCCTAC
The DNA here is from genome assembly GCF_015708825.2 of Lethenteron reissneri. Lineage (NCBI taxonomy): Eukaryota > Metazoa > Chordata > Hyperoartia > Petromyzontiformes > Petromyzontidae > Lethenteron > Lethenteron reissneri. The sequence continues at coordinate 6,004,545 of NC_083780.1, forward strand.
AGTTTCATCAGGTGATTGGCAGAATTGTTAAAGGCCCCCAAGACTGGAGGAGCTTTAACACGGAGGCTGTCGCGACCAATATTATCTGGCTGTCGCCTGATGATGCTGGTTGTAATTACCGACGAAACGTCGTACTCGATTTGTAAATGTTGTGGGTTCACTTTCCAACACACCGGTTAGTGGTGAACTCGTAACGAATTGGCACGTAAATTTTGATTTAAAGCCTTCGTGACTGCAGGGATTCATATTCTTGGTTCTTTCGGTAAAGTCACGTAGAAGGGAAATAATAAAATAATATGAATATAAAACAATAAAAATTCTCACGACGTTTCGACTGCAACACATTGTTTGCGTGACAAACCTCACTAATTGGCTGTGTCGGGTGGTGGCGGTTTTAACGACACATTTATACGCACGCGATTTACCCCAAAAACCTCTATTATGGACCGGATTAGATAATCCACAATACTGACAAACCAGCAGCGAAGCGTCGTAACCCGCTTGTCAAATGTGAGTGGATCGCTGTCCAGCGCACCGGGGGTGCTGAAGCATTACAGATTGGGCGCGTTCGTTCACGTGGCGACCGTATTGATTTGTGTGTGCCTGACGGAGGAGGCTCTATGACACACCACTGCCTTCGTACAGACGAGGCAGTATGGCCCAAACATTCGCTACGTCCGAAAATTGCATGTATTTCCCTGCCACGGCTCTGGCAGTCTCCCCAGCTAATTCTGATAACACTGGTCAACACACTTTTTCTGGCGTAAGGTATTCCAACGGTTTCAAGGTAATTTTGGGGTGCTGATTCCAAATCTGGCATCAGTCTTTGGCTATCACATCAGGTTTTTGAGATATCAAATATTGCATTTTCAATAAAAACTGCAGAAGAAAAATATTAAATAAATGTGGATATCTACATAAAATAATATTATAAACACACTATTCTAAAAATACAGCACCATATTTTAACACTAAAGCAGTCACTGACTCGCAACAACTTGCAATCATAAGTGACAGAGTTAATTTCGGGTAAAATCAATGAAAATGGGGTATGCCGATAGCATAAAATGAGATGTGATAGAACAAATATGAGATCAGATTTGGAATCAGCACCCTGAAATTAGTCTAAAACAGCTGCAAAAGTCCAGGCCAGAATTTTTGTTGTTGTTGTTGACCAGTGTAATGCATCTCACCGCGATTCAATGGGAACATTTGCAAAACTCGTTCCATGTGATGGTCCGTGTGTCATCGCCGCCGAGTACGCAATGACTGAAAACGTGACTCTCGCACCGCTGCGGTGATAATGCCTTTCGTGCGAGTGAATGGGTAAGCTCAGCTGCAACTGCAGTATTCATTAAAAATTAAAAAAAAACCTTTACACAACCATCGTGCGTGGGTGGTACACAGGCATTAACGGATAAATTAAAACTGTCAGTTCAACCACGCGTAATTTCACACACTTTGATTCAAAATTATCATTAATTTCAGTGCACGCCGCCTCTCAGGACGAGCTTTGCCCACAAATGAATTAGTATTCCGCTAGAATTCTTGGCCGGCGAACACAACGCGAGTGACTCATCGCCCGGGCTCACGGTAAAACCCGCAGCCCCCCGCAAATGTATTTATCGTGCCACTTCTGGCAGCAGCAGCAGCAGCAACAACAATGGGTCCGAGACAAAGAGCACATTTGAGAGGGTGTTTGGACGAGAGGCTTTGAAAGAGACGGTGGGCCTACGAGCCACTCAATACAGGTGTTTTGGGTTAGATCGCGTAAATATAAATGTGTCGTTAAATCCGCCACCACCCGACACAACCAATTAGTAAGGTTTGTCACGTATACCGAACAATGCCAATTCGTTACTAGTACTGCTGTACTAGTACAGCACACCAACAGACACACACAGAGACCCATAGACTCACACAGAGGTCCATAGACCCACACAGAGACCCAAAGACTCACACAGAGACCCATAGACTCACCCAGAGACCCATAGACTAACACAGATGGTGATGAGGGTGGTGGTGATCATGATGGTGATGGTGGAGATGATGTTGATGATGGTAATGATGAAGGTGATGCTAATCGTGTTGATAATGGTGATGACGATGTTAATAATAATGGTGATGATGATGGTGATGATGATGATGGTGGTGGTAATGATAACGACGGTGGTGCTGATAATTGTATTGATGATGATGATGATGGCGGCAATGATGGCGACGATGATCGCGTTGATGATGGTGACGCCGATCGACGATGATGGTGACAATTGTGACGACGACCGCGCAGACCTTTACGGAGCGGCTCTGCGAAGAGCTCAACAACGGCTACAACGAAATGGAGCAGCTCCTGTCTCAGGACCGCACAGCCGCTCTTGAGCTGGCGCACGCGGAGATGCAACAGGCCCTGCAGCGGATCGAGCTGCAGCAGCTGGAGCTGCTGGCGCAGGAGACGGGAATCATCGAGGCGCAGCAGCGTTGGACTAGCGTGGAGCAGAGGGCGTCCCACGAGGTGAGACGGGGGGGTGGGTGGGTGGGTGGCCGGGCAGACTCACACGCGCTCCCCCCTCTCCTCACTCTCAATTCTATCTGCTCCACTCCACGCACTCTCCTCTGTCTCCTATCTGTGCTCCACTCCACGAACTCTCCTCTCTCTCACTTCCCTCTGCTCCATTCAACGCACTCTCCTTTGTCTCTTCTCTGTGCCCCATTCCACGAACTCTCTCTCTCTCGTCTCTCTGCTCCACTCCACGCATTCTCCTCTCTCTCTTCTCTCTCCCACTAAACTCTCTGCTCCACTCTCTCTTCCCTCTGCTCCACTCCACGCACTCTCCTCTTTCTCTTCTCTGTGCTCCACTCCACGAACTCTCCTCTCTCTCGTCTCTCTGCTCCACTCTCAATTCTCTCTGCTCCACTTCCAAGCACTCTCCTCTCTCTTCTCTCTCCCACTTCTCTCTGCTCCACTCTCTCTTTTCTGTGCTCCCCTTCCACGCACTGTCCTCTGTCTCTTCTCTGTGCTCCACTCCACGAACTCTCTTCTCTCTCTCATTTCTCTCTGCTCCACTCTCTCTTTTCTGTGCTCCCCTTCCACGCACTCTCCTCTTTCTCCCACTTCTCTCTGCTCCACTCTCTCTTTTCTGTGCTCCCCTTCCACGCACTCTCCTCTCTCTCTTCTCTCTCTCCCACTGCTCTCTGCTCCACTCTCTCTTCCCTCTGCTCTACTTCCAAGCACTCTCCTCTCTCTCTCCCCCACTTCTCTCTGCTCCACTCTCTCTTTTCTGTGCTCCCCTTCCACGCACTCTCCTCTCTCTCTTCTCTCTCTCCCACTGCTCTCTGCTCCACTCTCTCTTCCCTCTGCTCCACTCCACGAACTCTCCTCTCTCTTTTCTCTCCCACTTCTCTCTGCTCCACTCTCTCTTCCCTCTACTCCACTCCACGCACTATCCTCTGTCTCTTCTCTGTGCTCCACTCCACGAACTATCTCTCTCGTCTCTCTGCTCCACTCTTTCCTCCCTCTGCTCCACTCCACGAACTCTCTTCTCTCTCCCACTTCTCTCTGCTCCACTCTCTCTTCCCTCTACTCCATTCCACGAACTCTCCTCTCTCTTCTCTCCTCCACGCACGTTCCTCCCTCTACCTCCCTCTCACTTCACTCCCTCCTGAATATGGAGCCTGGAGGCTCGGTGAGATGTTCATCGGTGGATAAGCGAATTTATTAATAATGAGCGACGCAAGACGAAGATTAATAATAATAAAGTGTGTGAAACGCAAGATTCGGTTGAGCGTCGGCGTTGTCAGCGTGCGGTCCAGTAAAAACCGCGCAGCTCTCAAAGCGTGCGTCTGTTCCCACGCCAATTTCACCCTCATTGGGCATCATTATCACCGCAGTTGCCACGAAAATCCGATAACGATTGCGGTCGTCACGTGGGGCATGAGTAGGCCGTGTGCACGCGTACCGACGTTGACTAACGACGCTTCGTTTTTTGCTTCGCAGGATGCGGAGGAGATGAGAAAATGGTGAGTGCATGTGCGTGTGTGCACGCGTGTGCGTGTGTGTGCAGTGGGGGAGGGGGCGGTGGTGCAGCGGTTATCGCGTGTGAGTCTACGGGTCTCTGTGTGAGTCTATGGGTCTCTGTTTGAGCCTATGGGTGAGTCTATGGGTCTGTGAATGAGTCTATGGGTCTCCGTGTGAGTCTATGGTTCTCTGTTTGAGTCTATGGGTGAGTCCATGGGTCTGGGAATGAGTCTATGGGTCTCTGTGTGAGTCTATGGGTCTCTGTGTGAGTCTATGGGTCTCCGTGTGAGTCTATGGTTCTCTGTTTGAGTCTATGGGTGAGTCTATGGGTCTGTGAATGAGTATATGGGTCTCTGTGTGTTTCTATGGGTCTCCGTGTGAGTCTATGGGTCTCTGTTTGAGTCTATGGGTGAGTCTATGGTTCTGTGAATGAGTCTATAGGTCTCCGTGTGAGCGAGTGCGTAGCTGCGTGTTGTTCGCGTGCGGTCGAGTCCCTGGCGGTTCAGTGCCTCCGACACGGCCATTTCGAACCAAGCCTTGGGTCACCTCTAACGTCTCACAACCTCTCTCTCTGCCCCCCCCCCCCATCCGCCACCTCCTACCTTGTCGACAGCATCGCGAATCTGGAACAACGGCCGACGTTTAACGGAGACAAAGTTCATGTCGACGAGCGGCGTCTCCAGAATATGCTCGTTGGCGTCAACAACATCCAGAACCAGCTGAAGAGGCTGCTGCCCAGACCCTGGGCTTGTGAGTTCAACACTGGCACGCCCCCCCCTCCCCCCGTTGGCTGGCACGGGAACGACTCACTCACTCACTGGCACGGGAAAGACTCACTCACTCACTGGCACGGGAACAACTCACTCACTCACTGGCACGGGAACGACTCACTCACTCACTGGCACGGCTCCTCACTCACTCGCTGGCACTACTCACTCACTACTCACCGCGAGAAACCCGGCAGACGGTGACAATAACGAACTCACAGCCACAACTTGATTTTAATGATATTTTATACATATACTTGAACTGTACATAATAGTTTTATTGTATCTTGTGTATGTGTGTCATGGCGTGACGATGGCGCTTCGGGTGGCACATTTGTGTCGGGAAGGCACCACCATGCGTTTTAGCAACACAAATAATAACTTCTCTGACTTGAGACGGCTTGGTCGAGCAGTGGATAGATCATGGCTGCTGCTGCTGATGATCAAGATGATGGTGACGCACGCGTGCACGTGCGCGTACCTACCGTGCGTGTACCTTAACGTGCACGTGGCCTGGCACAAGCGCCGTGGTGACCTCACGGGCCACTTAGTGGCGAATGGAGGTTGTTGTTGTTGTGGTGGTGGAGGCTAGTCCTGTTCAGAGCCGTCCGGGGGTGGAGGGGGGTCAATCTCACTCTGTCTTCGCACGCGTGCGTACGTGGGTTCACCAGACGCGAGAAACTTGACGCTCGATCCGGACACGGCCAACGTCGACCTCGTGCTGTCCAGCGACCTCCTCACGGTGTCCAACCGCAGATCGACGGCGTCCGTGTCCGACTGCTTGTTCACATCGCCGACCCCCACGGCCGTCGAGGGTGAGTGCGTCACGGTGGCGAGGAGATGTTCACTGCCTCGCCTGGTGTGCAGGAGGTCGTGGGTTCGATCCCGACCCTGACGGTGCCTGCTCTAACATTTGGAATTTGCATGCCTCTCTCTCTCTCTCATCATCATCACGGTGGCAAGGAGATGTTCACTGCCTCGCCTGGTGTGCAGGAGGTCGTGGGTTGGATCCCGAAACCTGACGGTGCATGCTCTAACATTTGAAATTTGCATGCCTCTCTCTCTCTCTCTCATCATCATCACGGTGGCAAGGAGATGTTCACTGCCTCGCCTGGTGTGCAGGAGGTCGTGGGTTGGATCCCGAAACCTGACGGTGCATGCTCTAACATTTGGAATTTGCATGCCTCTCTCTCTCTCTCTCATCATTATCATGATCAGTGGCGAGGAGATGTTCACTGTCTCGCCTGGTGTGCAGGAGGTCGTGGGTTCGATCCCGAAACCTGACGGTGCCTGCTCTAACATTTGGAATTTGCATTCCTCTCTCTCTCTCTCATCATCATGATCAGTGGCTAGGAGATGTTAACTACCTCGCCTGGTGTGCAGGAGGTCGTGGGTTCGATCCCGAAACCTGACGCCTCCTATATATATGGTGGTCGCATGGATTTTTCTCCAGGTCCTCCAGTGTGAAATTCGTTCAACATACATGCATACGTACGGTGTGCCCTTAGGGTCATTGACCTTTTGCCCCATTAAAAAAATACACTGCCACGGTGACTTTGCAATCGTAAGTATTTAAGATGCAGAGATACAATTAAGCAAAGAAATAACCGTTCGCATTTGCCACACCAGCCGGTACCAATAAACCATTTTTGAGCGACAGCTTGAAGGGCTAACTGAAAGCGATAATCAATTAGCCGTAGTCCACCTATCTGTCTGTCTCACCATCACCACGTAAGACAAAGGTCTCCCAGAGAGCCTAAACAGACTGTTGGGGCAAGTGCTGTTAGCGAGAAGCACCACCACCACCACCCACTTACACCACCAACACCACCTTGGCTTCGCTCACGTTTTTGCGTGATGTGTCTGCGCGTCTCTGCGTGTGCAGATAATCCGCATCGCTTCGACATGGCCTTCAATGTCCTCTGCAAGCAGAGATTCAGCAGCGGCACGCATTACTTTGAGGTGTGTATTCCCGTGCACAACCATCAACGGCAGTGTTCTTCACTCATCTTCATCAGGGGGGGGGGGTGGCGTGGGGGGGGGGAAGACACTTTCGCCGATGCGACATCAGATCAGTGTGAGGGCCGCCACACGTTTGAAACCGCTGGGGGGTCTGACAGTAGCACAACGATGATGGTGATGACGATGGGTGGTGGTGTTGTTGCCGCACTTTGTGGGTATGGTCGGTGGGGGCCCTGCACGTCAGGGGCCTCACTAAAGGTCACCAGGGGCCTCACTAAAGGTCACCAGGGGCCGTCAGTAGCCCGTGAGGCCTTGCAGTGACAAACGTTACCCTACGCTGCTGCAGTGGTGTAACAACTCGAATTATAAACTGAACTAGAAATATGATTTCGATTTAAAGCTTTCGTGACTGCAGGGATTCATCTTCTTGGTTCTTTCGGTAAAGTCACGTAGAATGGAAATAATAAAATAATAAAAATAAAACATAATAATATAATAATAGAATGTTTTATTTTTATTATTTTATTATTTCCATTCTACGTGACTTTATAGAAATATGATAATAGGGTGTCCCCTTTTTTCTGGCAAAAAAACAGCTGTGTTAAGATGTTCAAACACCAAACTGAAACCTTTTACAAGGAATCATGTCTGCGTTAACCACAATACTTGTGGTCAGAATGCAAACCAAAAACATATTCTGATAATATATGCATTTTCTTGGTTCTTTCGCTAAAGTCACGTTGAAGGGAAATAATAAAATAAAAAATAATAAAACATAATAAAATAATAGAAGATGAATCCCTGTAGTCACAAAATCTTTAAATCGAAATATATGCATTGCCTTTGAAACTGATTGGTCCACACCAGAGACAGCTTTCTTTTGAGCCTCGTCTCCAACGGTGTTAGACCAGAGGACGCCAAAAGGCGTAGAGTTTGAGAGACAAAGGCGGCCGGGCGTGGTGCTGGCCACCCACCCCCTAGTGTGCAGTGCCGGCCTTCATAGGTGCTGCTACTCGCTAACAGCACTTGCCCCGACACTCTTTTCGGCGATACGGGGGTTGGGGGATTTTTGTCTTTGTGCTGTGAGTCTATCTCCTCTCTCCAGACCCCTGTCCTCAGCACGTGTGTGCCGTGTGTGTGGTGTGTGTGGTGTGTGGTGTGTGTGTGTGCCGTGTGTGTGTGTGGTGTGTGCCGTGCCGTGTGTAACCGTGTGTGTGGTGTGTGCCGTGTGTGTGTGGTGTGTGTGCCGTGTGTGTGTGTGTGGTGTGTGTGTGGAGTGTGTGTGTGCTGTGTGTAACCGTGTGTGGTGTGTGTGTAACCGTGTGTGTGCCGTGTGTGTGTGTGTACAGGTGTCTGTGCGGAACAAGGAGGCGTGGACGGTCGGAGTGGTGAGTGAAGGCTTCAAGCGGAAGGGCACTGGTCTCGACACCCTCATCGGCAAGAACCCGCACTCGTGGGCCCTCGTGGCGACGCACGGGAACCTGCATGCCTGGCACAACAACAAGGTACGGAGACGTCTGGGCGCTCTCGTGACGGAACTGCCGCTTAGTGGCGAATGGTGGGGTGGCGAGATGTTAACTTCCTCTCCTGGTGTGCTGGGAGGTCGTCGGCTCCATCCCGACCCTGACGCCTGCTGTAACATGTGGAGTTTGCGTGGTCGCGTGGATTTCTCTCAGGGTCCTACATGGAATTTGTGGTGTCTCTCTCTCTCTCTCACCGTGGTCGCATGGATTTTTGTCTCGTGGTCGTCCGGGGTTTTTTCCCCCCCACTTCTATATTTCGGAGTCGAGGTCACGCGTGCAGGGTGTTTGGACGCGATGCATTTCCACGCGACGATAAGCCACCTCCGTTGGGCGGTCATTTGTGTGTGGGCCAGGTCGCTTCTGACAAAGAGCTACATAGCTCAGTGGGCCTTTCTTAGTTTAAAAACAACAAAAAAGTTATTCATAGTTTTATAGTCGGTGTATGCACGTGTACCGTGGACACTCTCTGCTCACTAGCCGGCGGAGACAGGTTCACGCTCCAGTCCATTTATTTCCACCTTCTCCGTCGCACACAACTGCGCCCAAGAGGAGGTGACGCGTAATCGGAAGAAAAAAAAAAACCCAAATAACAATGCGACTAACGGAGTCACCCGTACCGACCGACCGACCGATGCGTGCAGGCCGAGCAGCTGAAAGACTGCAAGCGTTTCGAGCGGCTGGGCATCCTGCTGCGGTACGACGACGGGCAGCTCTCGTTCTACAACGCCGACACCAACGTGGCGCTCTACACGTTCAACGCCGCCTTCTCCGGGAGCCTGGCCGTCGCGCTCAACACCCGCGGCGTCGTGCGGGGGAAGAACACGCAGCCGCTGTCGCTGTGTCCGCTGCGCTTGGAGGTGAGCGCCTCGGTCCCGACAAATAGGATCGGTTGATTGGTCGATCGCTCTGCTCTGCTCGCTCTGCTCGCCTGGTCACGTGCGTGCACGCGCAGACGGGGCCCACATTTGTGCTTTATGTAACAAACAAAAAAGCCACCAGTTCCTGAAGAACTGCACTGTGATGTTGTATCGATGGTCATCATGGAATTGTGTTTCGGGCGACTGGCGGGCGGCGGGGAGGCAGCGATAGACGAGTGTGGATGCCTTTCGTCATTATTCGGACTCATCGGCACGGTGTAAGTCACTGATGCTCACTGCTTCTACTGTATAGCCAAATATGTGGAAGTTGCCACATCCGAACTGTGGGGCCCATTAGCATGGCTAATACCGTCAATCGTCACATCTGTAAATTAATATTAAAAAAACATCATTACCAAAATTGTATTCTGTTGTGGAACACAAGGAGGGGTGGGAATCACGGCAGACGTGCCGCTGGTGGAAATTTGCGTCGTTAATCAAGAAGCGGGATGGAGCCGTGGTGCAGTGGTTAGGCTACGTGGCCTGAGTTCGATTCCCGGCCATGGCTAGCGTGAGTGATGAGCAATGTCTGACATTGGATCAGCTTTAGATAATTACAGTAATCCCCCACCACACAAGGACAGACGGACAAACAGACAGACAACTAGACGGACAATCAGACGAACAATCAGACGGACAACCAGACAGACAAACAGACGGAGAACCAGACGGAGAACCGGACGGACAAACAAACAGACGAACAAGAGCTCATGCATTTTAAAGGTTTCAACCTTTGCTGCAAAGCAGCAGAGCCCACGGCAACACAAATGAAAGCATTCCCGTTTGGATTAATTATTCGTGCCAACATCCCCGGTCTCGTGTGACAACGTAGCGTTTCCTTGGAGGTTGGAGCAGCGTACCTGGAACGGGCTGTCGTTTGGTGCTAAACAAGCCCATGCGCCCTGCGGTATTGATTGAGCCGCTCGGCACAGGATGGTGGGTTTGGGAGATGGAGGAGGGGGGGGTGAAGGGCTTTGGGAGGCATTTGGACAACGATCATAAATCTCTCAACACTGGACACTGTCGAGGAACGAAAATGCGTTTCATATTAAATTCGAGATCGACGAGCGGTCTGCTTGCCGAGCCGAACGCGTCGTCGGTTCAACACCGACGCATTCAATCCCTGGCCTTTATTTTGCTCTCACCAATATTGGGGTTTGTTTCGAACGCTTTCCAATCGAGAGTAAAACAAATCTCCATAATCTGTAATTTGTAACGCGCACAGTTTCGGTTCGCTCTCGGAGAGAGAAATAAAGCAAAGCGTTGAAACAAAACAAAAAAACGAAATGATGAACGAAGCAAGGTGCCGACTACACCGAGTATCTTCTTGTTTCCTCTGATCGTAAAAGAGAGAAAGAGAGAGAAACACCGAATGAATCGGCGGCGAGGGAAACCGCAGACGAGTGGGAAAGCCGGCCAGAACCGGAGCCAACGATTTGCCAAGCTTTGTGGTCCTACATTTGGATGTTTGGCCAATTCCATTAAGGAGTGGTGGAAACGTGGAAGAAAATCTTAAGTACTGCGTGAGAGAGGGAGGGATGGGGGATTGGGGGGGGGGGGAGTACCCACATTTTACCCCACCACATGCAAGCAACCTGTCAATCTGGTGTAGACATTTCTACAACTCGGAGGATAGAGGGGATGCGGGGAGGGGCGGTAGGGGTAGTGGGAGGAAGGGCATTTCAGAAACGTGCACCGGTGTTTCAATTTCCATGCCGCAATGTCGAACAGACAGATTTACTCGCTGTACTGCCATGGAACGTTGAGGGTGCTTCAAAAAAATGTGAACACTTCCGAGAATTTGCAACAACACCACAAGAAATGTGCCTACGGGCTCTGGAGACCACCTGGAGACGATTCCAGGCCACGCGTTGACAATGATGGCGAACAAGTGGAGACTCTTTGACTTCTTGAAGCTATTAACATGACATTTGTTGTCATGTTACAGTGTATTATCCGTTCTTTTTCCATAAAAAAACGATAGTCCCATGTAAGTGTTACCATTGTTTTGATATATATTTATTTATTTGTCTAGGCATCCAGAGGTTTGGGGGTACCGTTTGGGCCCGTTGTAACTGCGCTCGCTCTCGTCTCTCTCTATAAATCAGTCGGTGTCTCTCTCTCTCTGCCCCGCTCCGTCACTGCGCAGATGGCACGCAACGACTCCGGCCAAGGCGACGATGCCCTGAGCGTCGGCTCGGGCCGCGAGCACCACCGACCCAGGACGCTGACGAACGTCATCGGCGACCACTTCCGGGCGGCCCTGTCCTCGCCGCGCTCTGCGCCCGCCTCCCCCGCGTCCACGCCCGACCACTCGCGGGCCTCCCCGACGGACCCGCGCGAGATGAGCTTCCAACTCTGGCTGGGCAAGCAAGCGGCGATGGTCAACAGGGCCGGCCCCTTGTCCGGCTCGCCTTGCGGCGTCGTCAGCGCCGCCGCCGGTAGCGGCGGCGGCGCTGCCGGCTGGGACCCGAAGCGAGCGTCGTGCACCTCCTCCTCCTATTCGTCGTGGTCCAGCGAGGTGATGGAGCCTCCGTACGAGGAGTCGTCGTCCGACGACGCGATTTCCATCGACTCGAGGGTCACCACGTCGACGCGGGCTTCCTGGTCCATGTCGGAGATTTTGGCGGCGGCGGCGGCGCGGGAGACCCCCAGCGCGAACGGCCTGCAGGCGACGCGGGCGCAGTCGAGCCTCGACGTGAGACGGAGCAACGAGGTCGGCAGAGGCCGGGGCGGAGAGGGGGGCAGCCCATTTCGAATGAAGACCCTGGACAAGGTGCGCAACGCACTGCAGCCCAGGTTGAAATCGGGCAACGGCCAGGTGGTGAAATGAGTCCGGGGCGCCGACGCGGCGGGGGCCAGAGCGTCCACCTAAAGCAGCCCGACAAAGACGATTTAGTCATTGGGAGGACCGTCGTGGTTGGGGGGGGGGGGGGGGGGGCCCTCCCCCCGCTCGGGGTTGACGGGCCGCGGGGTGAGGCGGGGGTTAGTTTGGCTCATCGACGGTGGGAGAGAGTCGTTGGCGGAAGGACGGGCCGGCAAATTGAGTCTCGAGACTCAATGAGGCTAGCACCTCGACGAGCAAAGGAATTGGCCAGATCGACCAAGGTAGCAGGATGAGGCCGGTTAGACTTTACCAGATAGAAATATGACATTTATTATTATTATTACTACGACTATTTATGAATGTAATTCGTACTTGGCAGCGGTTGTGTTTTAGAAAGCACTGGGGCCTTGTCGTGGGAACGTGAAATTGTCATCGCTGGATTAGGTGCCGCCATATTGCTTGCGGTGAGCGGGGGAGAAGCTTCCGGCTGGACTCATAAGTTGATGGAAAGGCCACAATCCTGGGCCTCGGAGAGCGCTGCATCGTTGTTGGCTGGGCACGAGCCCCAGTGGTTCTATCCCAGCGGGCCACCCCGGCGAACACTGCGGGGTTGTATTAGCCAATCACAATGCGCTGTCGTCCTCTGCACGGTGGCTGTACATATCACGTGTGCCGCCGTTTCACGTCACGGTCCAAATATTGGCAAAAAAAAATTTGTGGTAGGCACGCAAGTCCGGTGCAATGCGTCCAATTTTGACACTTTTTTAAGACTACCCACAAAGCACTTAGTTCGGTGAAAATCCCAAAGCCACAATCGCTCCCCTACTGGCAGACTATACCCGTAGGTGATGCACAGCCACAACACCTTCACGACGCCCCTTTGCATTATGGGAATGGTGCGAATGCCAGACGGACTAAGAGGGCTTTGTTACGACTATTATGCTTTCGTCGGTATCGGAGACACCGCTACGGTTCTGAGGAATACAATTTTGAATCAGAATATTTTGTTATGTTGGAGGGATCCGATGTTCTGTAAAGCTCTATTTTACAGTTATCCAGTAGGGGTGGGTAAAAAACATCACAACAGCTAACAGTACGAAAACACAACGATCGTGCAAAGTACAAGAAAGGAAAACAAATCACCCAAATGCATACTAATACAACTCAACCTTCCCCATCCCACCAGGCAAAGCCCACTGAGGTATTCACTTCTTTGTCAGAAGCGACCTGGCCACAAATGATAGCTCAACAAAGTGGCTTCACATTTGGCGTCAGCGAGCCTCGTTCCCACTGTACGAATGTCGAATTAAAGTTGCTGCTCCAGCCAACGCAGTTGTAGGTAGCCAACTATCGCGTACGTTTTCTGTCCACGATTGTGCCTTATTTGGCTCTGAAAAAAAATTGGTTTGCTCGACGCGATGTCCGACGTTCCGCTCTACGCGCTGGGAAGCTACTTGCAGGATGAAGCAGCCCCTTCGTTCAGTCAACTCCGTCGGCATTTTCAGCTTCCTGAAGAAGCTCCCAGCGCACAACGCAAAGCGTTCGGACTGCGTGCCGACCAACGCGTAGCGTACATTATGTGTTTGTTTGTTCGGATTTACTGCACTATTTGTGAACGCTCTTGCTTCCTGAGCAACGTTGCAAGGGGCTAGTGAAACATTATTATTTCTTAAAATGTACAGCCTGTTCTCCTATAACGCGGTAGTAGCTGCGTTCCTGACGAACACGGGGAAATCTCGTTATCAGAATATATAACATTTAGGAGTGAAGCACAGTCCGCGATAACACGTGAGATGCGTTCGCAGGCTGAACAAAGACCGAGGTGCGTGAGTAGCATCCAGGATCATCCAGCAGCATCCCGCTTTGTGTGATGCTATGCCGAGGCCGCCGTACGAGCGCACTATTTCTACTCGCGCGACGTCGTTCCATTCACTCTGTCACGTTATATCCACCTCGCCACCGCGTTCTAAAACAAAAATTCCGAACACATTCCTAGAATTGTATCCGATTCGCGTTATGAAAACAACACGCGTCACAGGAGAACAGACTATATCAGAGCATATTGTGTGTGTTTTTAAGATTAATATTTAAAATTTACACTTCAAATATACTATGCTGATGTAAAGTCTCTCAACTCACGTCAGTTATTTTCACCATGAGCAGCAGCAGGGATGTCTAAGGTGAACTGGACATCTGAGAAAAAGAGCTTCATAGCTCATCGGATTCCTTCAGTCTGAATAAAGATTTGTGATTCTGAAATTACGAAGGTATTCACGGCAGCGTGATATTATCTTTCCCGTAGAACCCTGGGTCGTGATAATAAAGGCATGATACAAAAACATCCCAAAAGATCATCAAAATCTTTATTCACCCCGAAGAAATCCGATCGGCTAGGAATCTCTTTACCCACAATATTAACTGCGAATAAAAGTCAGCCATCTTGGGCAGGATATTCCGCGTGTGGGGGTCTGGGTGGGTGGGGGGGGACGGTTCGCTATGGCTCACGACGACTCGCTTGCGAAGTTGCGACCAAACGAGCGCCACCACCCCCCCCCCCCGGCCCCCCCAGAACACGTGCCAGGCCGTAGCCTCGGCTGATTCCGGAGGTGGGGGGGGGAGGGGGGTCAGCTTCAATCGCTCGCCGTGACATTCACGATAGGGCATCGCTTCGTCGCAGGGGTTCTGTGGCGACGAGCAACCAAAACGAAGATCGCACGGAACTGTCAAGGATCAAAACGCGAAGTCAATTTCAGTTTCCATAGCTGCTGGGCCCACACCCCGTGGCCTTTTGACGACGGGAGATCAAACGGGGATGTTTTGGTCCGTCCAATTATGTTTCTTGATATATATATATTTTGTATTACTTACCAAAGTCAACGCGTGCACTATTTATAAAAGCGCTGAATGAAAATGTTGCAATGTATGTGCATCGCACAATGTCGTTTTACCATCCCTCGTATAGATATATGGATGGTCTTCATTTGTTCGGCTAGCTTGCTGTGCATGACTAATGATGATTCTAAGCTATTAAACGGTGTTAAGGTAAGGCCCACTGAGCTATTATCGCTCTTCCAGAGGCCTCATACCCACACATGACAGCTCCTCAAAGTCGTGTCTACCGCCATCATCGTCATCATCACGTGTGAATGTAGAGTAGCAGACAAATAATGTCCGCACTTGGAGGGCAAGAGTGGAGAAACCCGGAGAGTAATCCACGCAGCCACCACGGGAAGAGAGAGAACACACCGACTCCAAATGTACAACAGGGTCCGGGATCGAACCCATGCGCTCCTGCGCGCGTTCCAGTCGAGGTGCGATGGTGTCTCGCCGATAGAAGGGATGTCGACATTTTGTCAGCCGGCTGCTGATCAAAGGGATTGTTTGACCATACTTGACCACGCTGGTCAGTGTGGGTGTTGGAAAACGATGTGGGGGGCTGATGGTTGCGGGGGGGGGAGGTTGGGGCGTCCCTACCATCAGTTCAGTCGCCTTTGAAGTAAAAGTGCAAATATGTGAACAAATGCACCACCGCTCCCTCGGTTTAACCTCAAAGCTATTTTAAACACTGTGAGATGATGATGATGGCGGTAGTGGTGATGATGCTGAGGATAGACTTGCTCTGTTAGTCTGTGATTATGCGAATGGTTTAAAGTGTGTATTGTATTCAAACGAAACATTCTCACAAACTTGAATCTTGTATCGTGTTTATTGTTAATATATCATTTTGTCAGCAAATCATTTCTCCCGTGTGATCTCTTAATTCGTTTGGCGGGGGTTGGGGGGGGTGGGCTTGACTGCAGCCATGGACATTCCTGGCTGGGGTCAAGTCATGGGGTCTCCTGGTTGGGGTCAAGTCATGGGGAGTCCTGGTTGGAGTCAAGTCATGGGGAGTCCTGGTTGGGGTCAAGTCATGGGGAGTCCTGGTTGGGGTCAAGTCATGGGGTCTCCTGGTTGGGGTCAAGTCATGGGGCCTCCTGGTTGGAGTCAAGTCATGGGGCCTCCTGGTTGGGGTCAAGTCATGGGGAGTCCTGGTTGGGGTCAAGTCATGGGGCCTCCTGGTTGGAGTCAAGTCATGGGGCCTCCTGGTTGGGGTCAAGTCATGGGGTCTCCTGGTTGGGGTCAAGTCATGGGGCCTCCTGGTTGGGGTCAAGTCATGGGGAGTCCTGGTTGGGGTCAAGTCATGGGGTCTCCTGGTTGGGGTCAAGTCATGGGGCCTCCTGGTTGGGGTCAAGTCATGGGGTCTCCTGGTTGGGGTCAAGTCATGGGGTCTCCTGGTTGGGGTCAAGTCATGGGGTCTCTTGGTTGGGTCAAGTCATGGGGTCTCCTGGTTGGGGTCAAGTCATGGGGAGTCCTGGTTGGGGTCAAGTCATGGGGTCTCCTGGTTGGGGTCAAGTCATGGGGAGTCCTGGTTGGGGTCAAGTCATGGGGAGTTCTGGTTGGGGTCAAGTCATGGGGAGTTCTGGTTGGGGTCAAGTCATGGGGAGTCCTGGTTGGGGTCAAGTCATGGGGTCTCCTGGTTGGGGTCAAGTCATGGGGTCTCTTGGTTGGGGTCAAGTCATGGGGTCTCCTGGTTGGGGTCAAGTCATGGGGAGTCCTGGTTGGGGTCAAGTCATGGGGTCTCCTGGTTGGGGTCAAGTCATGGGCAGTCCTGGTTGGGGTCAAGTCATGGGGAGTTCTGGTTGGGGTCAAGTCATGGGGAGTTCTGGTTGGGGTCAAGTCATGGGGAGTCCTGGTTGGGGTCAAGTCATGGGGAGTTCTGGTTGGGGTCAAGTCATGGGGCCTCCTGGTTGGGGTCAAGTCATGGGGCCTCCTGGTTGGGGTCAAGTCATGGGGCCTCCTGGTTGGGGTCAAGTCATGGGGAGTCCTGGTTGGGGTCAAGTCATGGGGTCTCCTGGTTGGGGTCAAGTCATGGGGAGTCCTGGTTGGGGTCAAGTCATGGGGTCTCCTGGTTGGGGTCAAGTCATGGGGCCTCCTGGTTGGGGTCAAGTCATGGGGCCTCCTGGTTGGGGTCAAGTCATGGGGCCTCCTGGTTGGGGTCAAGTCATGGGGCCTCCTGGTTGGGGTCAAGTCATGGGGAGTCCTGGTTGGGGTCAAGTCATGGGGCCTCCTGGTTGGAGTAAAGTCATGGGGCCTCCTGGTTGGGGTCAAGTCATGGGGTCTCCTGGTTGGGGTCAAGTCATGGGGCCTCCTGGTTGGGGTCAAGTCATGGGGAGTCTTGGTTGGGGTCAAGTCATGGGGCCTCCTGGTTGGGGTCAAGTCATGGGGAGTCTTGGTTGGAGTCAAGTCATGGGGAGTCCTGGTTGGGGTCAAGTCATGGGGTCTCCTGGTTGGGGTCAAGTCATGGGGCCTCCTGGTTGGAGTCAAGTCATGGGGCCTCCTGGTTGGGGTCAAGTCATGGGGAGTCCTGGTTGGGGTCAAGTCATGGGGCCTCCTGGTTGGAGTCAAGTCATGGGGCCTCCTGGTTGGGGTCAAGTCATGGGGTCTCCTGGTTGGGGTCAAGTCATGGGGCCTCCTGGTTGGGGTCAAGTCATGGGGAGTCCTGGTTGGGGTCAAGTCATGGGGTCTCCTGGTTGGGGTCAAGTCATGGGGCCTCCTGGTTGGGGTCAAGTCATGGGGAGTCCTGGTTGCGGTCAAGTCATGGGGTCTCCTGGTTGGGGTCAAGTCATGGGGTCTCCTGGTTGGGGTCAAGTCATGGGGCCTCCTGGTTGGGGTCAAGTCATGGGGTCTCCTGGTTGGGGTCAAGTCATGGGGTCTCCTGGTTGGGGTCAAGTCATGGGGTCTCTTGGTTGGGGTCAAGTCATGGGGTCTCCTGGTTGGGGTCAAGTCATGGGGAGTCCTGGTTGGGGTCAAGTCATGGGGTCTCCTGGTTGGGGTCAAGTCATGGGGAGTCCTGGTTGGGGTCAAGTCATGGGGAGTTCTGGTTGGGGTCAAGTCATGGGGAGTTCTGGTTGGGGTCAAGTCATGGGGAGTCCTGGTTGGGGTCAAGTCATGGGGCCTCCTGGTTGGGGTCAAGTCATGGGGCCTCCTGGTTGGGGTCAAGTCATGGGGCCTCCTGGTTGGGGTCAAGTCATGGGGAGTCCTGGTTGGGGTCAAGTCATGGGGCCTCCTGGTTGGAGTCAAGTCATGGGGAGTCCTGGTTGGGGTCAAGTCATGGGGCCTCCTGGTTGGGGTCAAGTCATGGGGCCTCCTGGTTGGGGTCAAGTCATGGGGCCTCCTGGTTGGGGTCAAGTCATGGGGAGTCCTGGTTGGGGTCAAGTCATGGGGCCTCCTGGTTGGGGTCAAGTCATGGGGCCTCCTGGTTGGGGTCAAGTCATGGGGTCTCCTGGTTGGGGTCAAGTCATGGGGAGTCCTGGTTGGGGTCAAGTCATGGGGAGTCCTGGTTGGGGTCAAGTCATGGGGCCTCCTGGTTGGGGTCAAGTCATGGGGTCTCCTGGTTGGAGTCAAGTCATGGGGCCTCCTGGTTGGGGTCAAGTCATGGGGAGTCCTGGTTGGGGTCAAGTCATGGGGAGTCCTGGTTGGAGTCAAGTCATGGGGCCTCCTGGTTGGGGTCAAGTCATGGGGAGTCCTGGTTGGGGTCAAGTCATGGGGTCTCCTGGTTGGAGTCAAGTCATGGGGCCTCCTGGTTGGGGTCAAGTCATGGGGAGTCCTGGTTGGAGTCAAGTCATGGGGAGTCCTGGTTGGGGTCAAGTCATGGGGCCTCCTGGTTGGGGTCAAGTCATGGGGCCTCCTGGTTGGGGTCAAGTCATGGGGTCTCCTGGTTGGAGTCAAGTCATGGGGAGTCCTGGTTGGGGTCAAGTCATGGGGCCTCCTGGTTGGGGTCAAGTCATGGGGTCTCCTTGTTGGGGTCAAGTCATGGGGAGTCCTGGTTGGGGTCAAGTCATGGGGCCTCCTGGTTGGGGTCAAGTCATGGGGTATCCTGGTTGGGGTCAAGTCATGGGGCCTCCTGGTTGGGGTCAAGTCATGGGGTCTCCTGGTTGGGGTCAAGTCATGGGGCCTCCTGGTTGGGGTCAAGTCATGGGGTCTCCTGGTTGGGGTCAAGTCATGGGGCCTCCTGGTTGGGGTCAAGTCATGGGGCCTCCTGGTTGGGGTCAAGTCATGGGGTCTCCTGGTTGGGGTCAAGTCATGGGGCCTCCTGGTTGGGGTCAAGTCATGGGGCCTCCTGGTTGGGGTCAAGTCATGGGGAGTCCTGGTTGGGATCAACTCATGGGGCTTCCTGGTTGGGGTCAAGTCATGGGGTCTCCTGGTTGGGGTCAAGTCATGGGGAGTCCTGGTTGGGGTCAAGTCATGGGTCTCCTGGTTGGGGTCAAGTCATGGGGCCTCCTGCTTGGGGTCAAGTCATGGGGAGTTCTGGTTGGGGTCAAGTCATGGGGAGTCCTGGTTGGGGTCAAGTCATGGGGCCTCCTGGTTGGGGTCAAGTCATGGGGTCTTCTGGTTGGGGTCAAGTCATGGGGCCTCCTGGTTGGGGTCAAGCCATGGGGCTTCCTGGTTGGGGTCAAGCCATGGGGTCTCCTGGTTGGGGTCAAGCCATGGGGCTTCCTGGTTGGGGTCAAGCCATGGGGTCTCCTGGTTGGGGTCAAGTCATGGGGCTTCCTGGTTGGGGTCAAGTCATGGGGTCTTCTGGTTGGGGTCAAGTCATGGGGCTTCCTGGTTGGGATCAACTCATGGGGCTTCCTGGTTGGGATCAACTCATGGGGCTTCCTGGCTGGGGTCAAGTCATGGGGCCGCAGCTGCCACTTTCTCACGCGAATGACTTCACACGACAAAAAATCAACTTGCGTGCTTATGCCCCCCCCCACACCCCCACAAATTATATTCCAACTGCACTTTTGGAATCACGTCACGAGCACAATGAATTTCAAGCCCTGCAGCGATCGGCTGCCAGAGAGCTGCCCCGGAAGATGCTGCATTCGAGAAGTCGGTTTTGATCGCAGGTGTCTGCCTGGATTTGAACCCAGGCTCTGAGTGGTGGTCGTCTCAGTGATTTGATCTGACCCCTGAAACCGCTCGGTCACCTCTACCCTTATACCCGCCACACGGCTGATTGTGCGCGTTGATAGTGAAACGCAAAACAATCCAACTGCTCCATGCGCGTTGTTGGAGCAGGGGGATGCGTTGTAGCTGGAACACTCCCCGTAACGTGGCCCTCCGTTGTGTTGTTGGGATGTTGTTCCGCACGATGTCCGACGTTTCGCTTCCACGTGCCGGGAAGCCGAAGTGAGTTGTGGTCTAGTTAGCACCCTAGATTGTGTGCAATGCAGGGGTCTTCAGCTCACTCTTGCTGCACGGAAATTGCAACGCCGGTGCACGTTTCTTAAATGCCCTCCACCCCACCACCCAACCCCCTCTATCCACCGAGTTGTGGCAATGGCCACACCACATTGGCGAGGTCGCTTTGCGTATGCGGTGGGGTCAAATGTGGGCGACTCCCACCTTCTCGAGCGTGGAAGAGCGGCTGAATTCAGCTCGCTTCTCCCGGCACTCGGAGCGAAACGTCGGGGGTCGTGCCGGACAATGTACGGTTAACAACTGCTGTCTGGCAACGCGCGCGCAGCGCACTCGGCCCTGGCTGCTCTCGGTCTTGGGCTCGAAAGTGGCGTTGGCCCCACGCTGAACGCGTGCGGGCTCCCCCGTCGAAATGCCACCGATCTCATTGTCAAGTTGGAGGTGAAGGTGGGGCGCACACGGTGGTGGTGGTGGCGGTGGTGGCGGTGGTGGTGGTGGCAGTGGTGGTGGGGGTGGTGGTGGCGGTGGTGGCGGTGGTGGTGGTGGCGGTGGTGGTGGTGGTGCCGGCAGTGGTGGTGGTAGTGGCAGTGTCACTGCACAGGCGGTGGCGGTGTTGGCGGTTTGCTCTGGTGGCGATGGCGGTGGTGGTGGCGGTGGTGGTGGTGGCGGTGGTGGCGGTGGTGGTGGTGGCGGTGGTAGTAGCTGTGATGGCGGTGGTGGTGGTGGTGGCGGTGTCACTGCACAGGCGGTGGCTTAAAGCCGCGCCTTGGGGCACCGCGGCGAGCGCCTCTTTGCCGATGGTGACGGTGACATTTGCCAAAGGTAGCAGACGTGCAAGGCGCGACGCCTTTGGTGCTTCGCAGTCATCGTCATCGTTTAATTTGCGAGCGGTTCTAAAATAGAACAGCGCGGAAATGTTCCTTCATTTTTGTTAAATAAAAGATTGAAAGGTCGTGTTCTTGCTTTGTGTGTGTGTGTGTGTTAGTTTGTTGTCCTTCCCCCGCACCTCCGATTGGCATGGTTGGCTCCGTAAGGTGCGAAATAAGGTCCGTAAAATAGAGTCCGCAAGCGCGCTGACAAGTTGGTGAAATCTACTTGGTTCTTTCGGTAAAGTCACGTAGAAGGGAAATAATAAAATAATAAAAATAAAACATAATAAAATAATTCTCACGACATTTCGGCCACAACGCAAGCAGCCGTCCTCAGGTGAAGAACAGGTCTGTCGGAAAGACAGAGTCTGAATGAACAAGTTGGTGGAAGCTAAAGGCGCGACCCCGCGACGTCTTGCTCACCCACCACTGCCGACGGAAGGTTCGGCACTGAACGAGAATCGAGAGAGAGATTATCTTTGGTCTACTCTTCGACGCTGACCAGGCATCTCCTGTAAAGAGTTGGGTAGTACCCACACTTCTTCACGCCAGCACACGCGACCCACCCATCGCCTGCACTCTGGTCGGACCCATTTGCACTGCCGGGTATAGAGTGGACAGTGGCAGAGCGAGGCAGGGCGGATTAGAGAAACTTTGCAGCGTTGTTTTAACTTGCACCGCACCGGAGATGGAGATCGAACCGGTGACTTGCGGACTACAGGGTCCAGCATGCAGAGCGCCGTGGCAGCTTTGTGATGTTTTGTGCTCATGCCAATTGCCCCGTGTGTTAATTCTAGATGTGAAGTTTTCGTGACTGCAAGGATTCGTACTCTTTGGTTTTGTCGGTAAAAGTCACGTACCCCGTGTGGTTTATCTTTAGCTTTGGAAGGAAAGAGGGTGAACTCAGAGCACAACCTGCTCGGAGGAAGGCACCCGGGTCAAGATTCGAACCTGGAGAGGGGGCCTCGTTGCTGCGAGGTACAGGCGCATACCACCGGCGCTGTCACCCTGCCGCCCGACACGCGGGTTCTAAACACGTGGGTTTTTTTTTTGGGCACAAAGTTTCGATGGCATTGTTGATTGCACCATCGCAATCACACCGATGATGAAATCATCAGAAATGTCACCGATGGCTGTTGTAATCGTCGTCATAATCGTCGTTGATGTCGTCATTACTCTGACGTAAACTTTCGTAACTGCAGGAATTCATATTCTTGGTTATTTCGGTAAAGTCACGTAGATATGAAATACAAATAAAAGTTGAACACGTAGGCTTTCGCGACCAATATTATTCAAAATCAACGTTTTTGCGTTTAGATCACGTTATTTATTAATGTATCGAAACCCTCCACCACCCGACACGGACAATCAGTAAAAAAGTGTCACATTGACAAAAGACATCCAGCATCATCGGGCAATTCGCCAGAATTCTGTCGAATTGCCCGACGATGCTGGATGCAATTACCAGCGAAACGTCGTCCTAAAAAATGTTTAAATGTTGTGGTTTCACGCTTCAACACACCGGTGGGCTAAAGCAGTGAACTATTTGTCTTTTGTCAACGTGACACTTTTTACTGATTGGCCGTGTCGGGTGGTGGAGGGTTACGACACATTTATAAATAACGCGATCTAAACCCAAAAACGTTGATCATGAATAATATTGGTCGCGAAAGCCTACGTGTTAAACTATTTGATTTTTATTTCCTATCTACGTGACTTTACCGAAATAACCAAGAATTGGAATTCCTGCAGTTACGAAAGTTTACGTCAGAGTAATGACGTCTATGACGACATCAACGACGATTTTGACGACGACGACGATTACAACAGCCATCGGTGACATTTCTGACGATTTCATTATCGGTGCGATGGCACAATCAACAACGCCATCGAAACTATGTGCCCGAAAAAAAAACCCACGTGTTTAGAACCCGCGTGTGGGCGGCAGGGTAACAATAACAATAATAAATTGAATATAATTGCTAAAAAAAGAAAATTTGAAATAAATACAATTTTCAAAAAAAAATGTATTTTCTTTTTTATCTACGTGACTTTACCAGGCATGCACTGCCGTCAGTGTTGTCTATTTCGGAGGTTGCGAATGCCGGTTTGTAAATGTATTCATAATTTCAGCCAGAAAATCAATGACAGCACCCAACATCAACAAACAACAACAACCACTATTTAACCCGGGTTTTCACTGAGTTTGGTTAAATTCCACTCGATTTAGCAACAAATGCCAGCTCTTATCTGAAATCACTTTCCACTTCATCTCTGGAGGCCCCTCCAGGTGGCGGAGACCCACTGAGCTGCAGCCCCCTGAATCCGGCCCTGGGGGGGGTGGGGGGGCATCGGCAACCTGCGGCTCAGGAGCCGTATGCGGTGGCTCTTTGAGGACTCGTTTCTTGACCGTTGCGTATTCAGATATCCACCACCGTCTCGCATTCGCCACGTTGCAATTGCGGCCGTTGAAATATTGAAGTGAGTGTTTTTTACCGAGTTCTAAAACAAACAAAAAAAGAGGCCACTTCGTGTTCATTTGGGTGCCAAGCCCCTGCGCTAACGTGTTGCAGACTGACTCACGTTCAAAGTTCGCCGTGCCAGCATATTTCACGGCCTCGGAGTTGACTTTCTGTTGTGCATTTTCTAAACGGCGCTTCGTGGTGCGTGCGACAGCCGGCGCGCGTCCCAGACCCAACCCGCGGCTTTGGCGATGAACAACTTCACGCGGAATGCGCCTCGTCCCGTCAGATCTCAGAAATTTTTTCGGTAAAGTCACGTAGGTAAATAAATTAATACAAAGAAAATAATTAACAAAAATAAATTAAAATTATTAAAATAAAATAATAATGAAATGATTTTTGTTATTTTATTTTTATTATTATAAATTTTAATTTCACTTTTTTTTCCTACGTGACTTTACCGAAAAAAAAACTAAGAGTATGAATCCTTGCAGTCACGAAACCTTCAAATCTAGAAAGAACTCAGAAGGGCCCCATAAAGGCTTTGGCGCCTGCAATATAAGGGAGGGAGGGAGAGTGGTGGGGGTGCGGAGAGTGTCCAGCAAAATACAATTTTAGAAACAATAAAATGCACTTGCGTATCTAGAATATGGTGTTTCCTGGTGAATTGCTACATGTTTTTTTTTATTTGTTGTAAGATCTTTTTCAGCCGATTAATAATGTTGAGTGTGTTCCGTATGAAAGTGTGGGAGGAAACCGGAGCACCCGGAGAAAACCCACTCGTGCTAGGGGGAAACACTCAATCCCCGTACAAAAGGAAATTGATGGCGACAACGCACTAACATCGACTGCTGTTCATCTTCTTGGTTCTTTCGGTACAGTCACGTAGAAGGGAAGTAATACAAAAATAAAAATAATAAAACATAATAAAATAATTCATAATCAACGATTTTTGGGTTTAGATCGCGTTTATTTATAAATGTGTCGTAACCCTCCACCACCCGACACGGCCAATCAGTAAAAACGTGTCACGTTGACAAAGACAAATAGTTCACTGCTTTAGCCCACCGGTGTGTTGAAGCAACAACATTTACAATTTGAGTACGACGTTTCGCTGGTAATTGCAATCAGCATCATCGGGCAATTCGCCAGAATTCTGGCGAATTGCCCGATGATGCTGGATGTCTTTTGTCAATGTGACACTTTTTTACTGATTGGCCGTGTCGGGTGGTGGAGGGTTTCGATACATTTATAAATAAACGCGATCTAAACCCAAAAATCGTTGATTATGAATAACATTGGTCGCGAAAGCCTACGTGTTATAATAAAATAATTCTCACGACGTTTCGGCCACAACGTAAGCAGCCGTCCTCAGGTGGAGATCGAAATCGACTGGTGTGTTGAGCAGTGCCCCTTGTTCAGAATTGCACTACCAGCATCGCCATCATCGTCAGCCCCGATCGCAGAACCTTGAATTGGAGAACATTTTACACAATGGGGCCCAACAGGATGACTGTCAAAACATTTTCGTAATGCACATGCACGCTTACCGCCTGTATTATTATTATTGGCGCTATTACCGGTATCCCCAATGAAATCTGAATATTTTTGCTCATATGAAAGAAACTACCCCGTCGGGAACGCATCCCCATATACTGTATGTACATTGGTGTAATAACCTCCATTTAGTGCTGATTTGATCCAGAGTTGGGAGGAGGAGGTCTCCCTCTGGCTGCAGAGACAGCCTGTAGTCGGAGCTGAGTAATCATAACCCTAAGCACTGCCAAACATTTGTGCATTAGTGCATAATTAAAACATTGCATAAGCATGCGTGTGTGTGTGTATATGTGTGTGTGTGTGCATAAGTGTGTGTGCGCTACGAACCCGGCGACCCGAGTTCGATTCTCGCTCACGGCCAACACCAGTGACGATTATCTGAACCGGTCCTGGGCCTCCCCTAGGTCGACTCAGCCTCAAATGAGTACCTGGTGCGGTGTGTAAACATCGTCACTGGGGTGACAAAGGCGGTCGGGCGTGGTGCTGGCCAACCACCCCCCGCGTGTGCCGTGCCGGCCTTCATAGGTGCTCGCTAACAGCACTTGCCCCCTATAGTCTCACAGGCTACACGGGGGATCTTTGTCTTTATCTTTGTGTGTGTGTGGAGGGGGGGCACCGATTGCGTAGCGATTCGCGCGCTGCGCTACGAACCCGGCGACCCGAGTTCGATTCCCGCCCACGGCCACCACCGGTGACGATTATTTGAACCGGTCCTGGGCCTCCCCTAGGGCGACTCAGCCTCAAACGAGTAACTGGTGTGGTGTGTGAACATCGCCACTGGGGAGACAAAGGCGGCCGGGCGTGGTGACTCCAAGTCCCGGTCGAAGCCGGGTAGTACAGCTAGTATCGTATATTTAAATTCAGCTGTCAGTATCCGGTCTGTAATGAGTCGACGACATTTACCAGGTGCATTCTCGTCTATCAGAGCATCACCTTGCGGCAGGGAATGCTCGTGAAACACAGTGCCACAACACGACTCTCAAGTCATCTTCTTGGTTCTTTCAGTAAAGTCACGTAGAAGGGAAGTAATACAATAATAAAAATAAAACATAATAAAATTATTCTCACGACGTTTCGGCCACAACGCAAGTAGCCGTCCTCAGGTGAAGACAGGTCTGTCGAGGCGACAGCGTCTAAAAGAAAACACCACCACGCTTGGAGCGTCTATTTAAGCTGGGTTGGAATGGGGGGGGGAAATGCGCATATTTATAGAAAATGCAGGAATGCGATTAGTGCATTTCCCATAAATATGCTAAATTCCTCTTGATATGCAGATTATTTTCTCAATGCGCATTTCCCCCCCCCCCTTCCAACCCAGCTTAAATAGACGCTCCAAGCGTGGTGGTGTTTTCTTTTAGACGCTGTCGCCTCGACAGACCTGGTTTCCACCTGAGGACGGCTGCTTGCGTTGTGGCCGAAACGTCGTGAGAATAATTTTATTATGTTTTATTTTTATTATTTTATTACTTCCCTTCTACGTGACTTTACCGAAAGAATCAAGAAGATGAATCCCTGCAGTCACGAAAGCTTTAAATCGAGACTCTCAAGTCACTTCAGCAGGCCTCTTTAACCACGTTCTGGGGCACCCCCGTTCTGTATAAAGTGTGAATCGCATGGCTTGGACAATTCATCAATTGAGCCGTTTAATTTGCTCAAACTTGTAACCGATAACTCTTTTTAGGGGTCAATTATTTAGGCACCTTTAAAAATGGTGATTGTCCCCACATCCGGCCTGCTGAAGGCTGGAAACCCCCTACTGGCCACGCCCAGCGTGACGGCTGATGATGCAGAATGACGTAACCAAGCCGGACCCATCGCCTCATGTCCAGCGGCACATGTGGGCAACAGAGGTGAGACATGATAATTGTTTTTTTACCCTTCTATCTGGCAACAAAACTGACACCTTTTTACAAGGAGTCATGTTTGCATAGACCACAATACCTGCAGTCATAATGCAAACAAAAACATAACTCTGATAATGTATGCACTCTCCTAGAAGTTGATTGGTCCACACCCGAGACAGCTTTCCTTAGAGCCTAGTCTCACATGGTGTTGGACAAGATCAACTGGTCCAACCCATGTGAGACTAGGCTCTAAGGAAAGCTGTCTCGGGTGTGGACCAATCAACTTCATCAGAGTTATGTTTTTTGTTTGCATTATGACTGCAGGTATTGTGGTCTATGCAAACATGACTCCTTGTAAAAAGGTGTCAGTTTTGTTGCCAGATAGAAGGGTAAAAAAAAACAATTATCATATTTTTACTGCCAAATGAGGTTCCCAGAGGTGAGACATTTTTATTTGGCAAAATAATGTTTGCTTATCTGATCAGTCGAATAATGAGCAGTTACTGGTGCCTGGGCCTGAACCTGCAAACTCTTCGTTAAGCTTGAGAGACCGGTTTAATTTACCGTTGGGAGGCTGAAACCTGGATTCAAATCCAGGTTATCAATGATCTCGGCTCAGTGTTTCTAAACCCCTGAGCTACACTGCCACTCCTGCTATATAAATGACCACTTTGTTCTTATACAGTAATAATAATAGCCTCTATTTCATAAAGCGCCTTTCATGTTGAAGTATCTCAAAGCGCTCGACATTAATATAAAACTATACTCTGGAAAATATCCTTGAGACTCGGTGAACCTTTCCTGGGGACAATAAAAAAAATGGCAGAATATCAGAATCTTAAATTCATCCGATGTCCAGTAAATGGTTACCAAATGCATTTTGGAATGCCGTGAATGATAACTGCGTCTTTGTTGTTGTTGTTAACATAATCACCTCATTCTCTGGACTATACGACGCTCAGGAAAGTAAGATATACACACGCTTGTGTCCGGTGTAAATCCAGTAATTCTAAACCCAGTGGTGTTGCAAATTGTGGAGAGAAAAAAAAATCACGAATAGAAAACAAAAATGACGAGGAAAACCATGTGACATTTACAAAAGCACTTTTATCAATGGCAATAATGCGGCACATATGTTATATATATCTCATATACAAATTACAAACATCGTCACACAAGTTGTGCTCACAGGTACAAATCCATAAAAAGTTCACAAAATTACAGCAGCTAGAAAAAAACACGCACATTGAGGCCACGTGACAGCAAGATCTCGGCATTTCATCATCAATGTCTCTACAAGTCTTTCAGAGTTTTGTTGTAGTTGTTGTTGTTTTAATCCAGATCAATATCAAAGTACTTTATGCTCTGCCAAATTCTATTCCCGATCGTCTCTTATAAAATGTGTATTTCTTCCGAAGTTGTACATCGGTGCTCATTCGCAATCGTGGGAACTAAATCCGTCCAAGCTGACTTCTAATATGACGCTGAAAATTGAAAAAGTATAACGTTTCTTTGGTTTTTTTCGGTAAAGTCACGTATAAAAATAAAATAATAAATTAAATAAATTAAAAAATTAAGAAAGTATAACGTCTCAATCATCTCGTTCGAGATATTAAACCGTCGATCACCGTTTCATTCAACCGAGCGCGCCGCTTGCGTTTTGTTTGCAGCTCATACGCAAACACGTGCCAACTTAAATCATATTCAATCGATTTTTGTATATATATTTAAATAACAACAACAACCCTTAAATGAGCTTCTTTGCTGTGTTACTGCGGAAATGTTTTATTTTAAATATTTTAACCTCTTTTCCAAAAATGTTTCGGCTGGGTACATCGTCACGCGCGGCCGCGTCTTATTTACACGCCCGGAATTGCGCGTCTAACCGTCCGATCAAGCCATTCATTGGCTACCACATTCTGATTAGCCCCCCCCCCCTCTCCTCCCCCTCAACTTGCTTGTTAAGGGATTGCATCTTGAATCATTGCCTCACTTGATGCAGCTAATCCGGCTGTGACGGTCCCACCTGATGACGGAGACTTGTGTTGCCTCCGAAACGTCGTGATTTTTGTTTTATTTTATTTTATTTTTATTAATTTTGATGTTTACCTACGTGACTTTACCGAAAAAACCTAAGAATATGAATCCTTGCAGTCACGAAAGCTTCAAATCTAGAATCGATCAACCAAGTTTGCCGGTGAATTCTGCGGCCAAATAATTTGCGTAGCAGTTTTCGCGGCAGGATGGGTGTTTCAATTTACTTTTTTTGGCGGCCAAACTCGTGGCTAAACAATCGCAGCTGGCGGATGATAATGATTAAAGACAAGGAAATGTATTCCTCGAGGTATTTTGGGGTATGATTCACGTGTTCCTGCGTAGGCGTTTGCGTGGTGCGCTGCATCGCTCTCCGATGGCATCTTCGGGGGGCACGCCGCGTTGCTATTCAGCACGATGTCTGACGTTTCGACTCGGTGTGCTCGGAGCCTCTTGAATGGAGCTTCTTTCGTGTTCAGGAAACCGAAGCTCCGAGCACGTGGAGCAAAATGACGGACATCATCCCGAGTCACGCGCGAGTACAATCCCAGAAGAGAGAGAGAGAGAAAAAAACCCAATTGGCAGAGCTTTAGTATTCACTTGCAAGTTCAGAGGGCCGCGTCCAACGAGTTACTTGTGGACCATGGCCAGACAGCCACGCTTGAATCGCAGCTCGTCACACATCCCCCACGTTTAAAGCCAGTTCGCGCTTTTATTTGTGTGTCCCGTAAACCTATTCGCGCACGCCGATGTAACCGTGATTCCACAATGATGTACGTACGTACGTTGAACTTCTTTTGCACCGTACGTAGCCAACCGTGCTTAATCGGAGGTGCGGGATATGTTCACATATCTGACCTTTTCCACGTATCCCCAGCCAATTGGCGTCCGGTCATTGATGAAGCACGTGGCCCCACGTGGCTTCTCGCGTGACGTCACAGGCAGCAACCACCACGTGGTCAAGAACATCCCTACATCGCTTTCTCCTTTAGGCACAATTGTCATCGAGCAAATTAAAAAATCACGCAGTGCTCCAGATAAGCTGCATTACTGGGTGTTGTTTCACGCATTAAAATAAATATACGAATTACTGTCTATGATGGTAATTCAATGCATATCCATGTGTGCGTGTAGCAGCAATTTTGCTTGAGGCCGCGTGGTAGAAATGGCTTTGAAGGTGGGGGTCACGTCACTCCTAGGGTCCATGAACAGCTGTTCGCTAACGTGTGTACTGACAAACTAGCGCGCAGCGATTGTTTATTTTGGAAATAAACAATTTACATTATATACTTTTAAAGACTGTAAATGGGAAACTTTCATGGAGTTTGTCAGGCCAAATATTTGTTTAATTGTCATACGATGGGGAATTTTTTTTTACAGTAATGTAGTTCAAAGTAACATTGCAGCTACTACATATCGTGCCGTATTTAATCGAAATTATTCTTGATTTGAAGTTTTCGTGACTGCAAGGATCCATACTCTTTGGTTCTTTCGGTAAAGTCACGTAGGTGAAAAAAGAAATAAAATAAAAATAAGATTAAAATAAAAAATGAAATAGAAAATAAAAAAATGTAAAAAAATGTTTTTAAATGCACCTACGTGAATTTATTGAAATTACTCTATATATTTTTTATTGATGAAAACATTAGATATTTCTTTTAGTATCAAACTTGGGGGGCACAGTTATTTTGATTGTTAATGCGCATGGCTTAGTGAACAACAACGCAACGATCTATTATCCAATTTTTTAAAAATATTAAATGGGTGACCTTTGGGGCGTTGGCCCTTCTTAATATGCTATGGATATCATTTTCCCTTTAAGGCCACACAGTGTCATTAACGTTCGTGTTGAGTTTGTTTTTGTTGTTTATTATTATTTGTGCGTGTGCACCACTGCCAACGCAGCAGCAGCAGCATCAACAAGCCAATAATTTATTTGCATCCAAGTTTGAAAGCCACGTGACGGATCCAAGTGAGTACAGCTCCGATGAATAATCTCTGTTGCTGCTGCTGCTTCTGTTAAATTTTACCGACGGCAATTTGCTTAAACTCAACGCACCCTCGGCATCTTGATCTGGAGCGCTGGGTTCACCGTATGGCTGTTAGGGTTGGCTTAGGTCACTGACCTTTACTGCAGCCTTACGTCCCTTTGGTTATCAATAGTTCACACAAATGTAGAATGTTCATAAACGCATCGAATTTGATGAAACAAAGTAAGTGCCCGTGCTTAGGGGCCGTCCTTAAATGACGTCACGCGATTTTGGACGATTTTTGACCTCCCCCCCCCTCGTCACACACAGTCAGACCCCCCCTCAAATATGACGTCACAAAGCTCTGCCCCCCCCCCAAAACCATATTTCCATTTTGAAAATAAAGCACGTTTCAAATCGCTTTAAACTATTGTCATTGTAGTGCGTATTTAATGTGGCGCTGCACTCTGATGTTGTAGGAATTTTTTTTTTAAAGTCTATTTAATTAAGTAGAACGTGTTGCCTATATTTATTTAAAGTTGCACATGTTTACGTGACGTCACATTTCTCAACCCCCCCCCCCACCTCCTCGTCACACATCGATGTCTGACCGCCCCCCCACCCCCACCCCCTAGGTGCGTGACGTCATTTATGGACGGCCCCTTAATTTGTGTTTGCGATGATTTACCTCCTAAACGAAGAGATCTGGACGCGTCTCGCTAACCCCAGAAAGGGCATCTCGCACCACCAGGGCGTGCGTGCTCTCCCAGATGAAGAGCCACTGGCTTCGGCAAAACGCACAAGGTTCATACGAGACGAGACGACACGCTGCGCACACAACCTGTTCTCTGCAGCCTATTAAGTCGGGTGTGAGTAACATTTACCACAGCCAGGGGCGAATCGCACTTTCCAATAGGGCAAGCGCACGTGTCAATTTAGGCAAAGATGCCCCCCGTATAGCCTGAACAGACTGTTGGGGCAAGTGCTGTCTGGGGAGAAATCTATGAGGCGGGTGTTGGGGCAAACACCACGTCCGGCCGCCTTTGTCTCCCCAGTGGCGATGATTACACACCGCACAAGCTACTCGTTTGAGGCCGAGTCGACCTAGGGGGAGACACGTGACCGGTTCAGACAATCGTCACTGGGTGTTGGTGGCCGTGAGCGGGAAACAAACTGGGGTCGCCGGGTTCGTAGCTGCAGCGGGCTAACAGCTCCACGACATCGCCTCGCAGACAAACGAACACTCACTCACACCTCAGTCACTGCTATCACTGCTGACAAGAGGCAATTGGCATAAGAGAAACGCAATGGTTGGTGTTCTTGTTGTCATGCTCTTAGGTTTCTTTCGGTAAAGTCACGTAGGTAAAAAATAAAAAATTAAATGAAAATAAATCAATCACGTAGGTAAAAAGTAAAAAATAAATGAAAATAAATCAATTGATTTATTTTCATTTATTTATTTTTTACCTACGTGACTTTACCGAAAAAAAGGTAGGTAAAAAAATTAAAATAAAATGAAAATAAATCAATCACGTAGGTAAAAAATAAAATGAAAATAAATCAATTGATTAATTTAATTTATTTATTTTTTTACCTACGTGACTTTACCGAAAAAACCTAAGAGTATGAATCCTTGCAGTCACGAAAGCTTCAAATCTAGAATTAAGTTATTGTTGTCGTTGTTACCAGCTCGAAAATATCGCCCTCCTCCCCTTCCTGCTCCTGCTACCCATCCCGTACCCGATTAGCGCGACTGCCGATGCCTTAAAAGTGACGGAGCAGAAAAAGGTCAAAAATGCTTTTCTTTCATATTTCTTTCATTGCCGTTCGCGAGCCCTCTGGGTGAGATTTTCACGACGTGACAGGCGGGGGCCAGAGGCCTCCACCTCTTCCTCCCTTCCTTCCTCATCCGTGTTCCTTAACCTAACCGGACCCACCCTCCCCCGCCACGGCAATGATCATAATATTATTTGGGTCTTTCGGTAGTCACGTAGAAGGGAAATAATAAAATAATAAAAATAAAATATAACAAAATAATTCTTACGGCGGCTCCTTGCGTTGTGGCCGAAACATCGTGAGAATTGTATTTTATTATGTTTTATTTTTATTATTTTATTATTTCCCTTCTACGTGACTTCACCGAAAGAACCAAGAAGATGAATCCCTGCAGTCACGAAAGCTTTAAATCACGTAGATAGGTGATGTCGTTACTACGTCACTGATGATGTAGTTGCTACACCACTGATGATGTAGTTACTACGCCACTGATAATGTAGTTACTACGCCACTGATGATGTAGTTACTACGCCACTGATAATGTAGTTTACTACGCCACTGATAATGTAGTTACTACACCACTGATAATGTAGTTACTACACCACTGATAATGTAGTTACTATGCCACTGATGATGTCGTTACTATGTCACTGATGATGTAGTCACTACGTCACTGATGATGTCGTTTCTACGTCACTGATGATGTAGTTACTACGTCACTAATGATGTAGTTACTACGCCACTGATAATGTAGTTACTATGCCACTGATGATGTAGTTATTACGTCACTGATGATGTAGTTATTACATCACGGCCCCAGTGGATTGCTGGCCCGCCTCGTATTGGACATCTGTTATAAAAATTTTTTTATAGAACTTCATAGCTCACTCATCGGATTCCTCCTGCGATCTAAATAAAGATTTTGCTGATTCTGATCGAGATACAACACCCCCCCGGCAAAGAGCAACTTCACGGCCATACGAATCATAGATTGCCCAACACCTGTAACGTGTCTTGCCCGTAGCGACGCACGTCTGCAGCCGTGAAGGTGGGAAACCCCCCCCCCACCCCCCCCCGTACAAGCCACGCCCAGCATGACGCGGCTGTCGATGATGTCACTGAAGCACCACCCATCACCTGCCATCCAGCGGCACAACGTGGGGACCAAAAGTGAGGGGGTGTTTTTTGTTTCTTGTCCGAGTGGTCGATTCATCGACACGATGACCTGTCGAGTTATTGATCGGATAGCGCAGCTCCTAGCTCAGCTTTGCAGATGCATGATTCAATTACCGAATGTTAGTTTTTATCATCGAGCAGAAGTGGTGCAACCCTGCGATTCCCTTCCTCACGTCACCCCACTGCTTGCTTAAGGACCTCCTCGAGAAATAACTCTTAGACACTCCCCCCCCTGCTCCCTCCCCCAGAGGGTATTTGGTCTACTCTTCCACACCGGCCACCACATGGGAGTGGACACGCTTTTCACCCATCCACCACACGCGACCTGGCGATTGACTCACTTGCTAGGGTGCTGGCAGCTGTGCACGTGCACGTGTGTGTGTGTCACCCAGGTCCTGGGTGACACAGTAGGGGGCACAGGTGGTGCATCAGCCAGTCATCTCGGTCATCTCGGTCAGTCGACCCGTGGCACCTGCTGGGTCTGCCCCGTGACCTCCTGCCAGCGGGCGTTCGATACTTCACGTGGTAGCCTCAAGGTGCACACGGCCTGGCACAAGCGTCGTGGTGACGTCACCGCCACTTAGTGGCGAATGGCGGTTGTTGTTGTTGTCACCCAGGGCTTTTTGGAGGCAGTGAAGGGTGGTGAATCGCAATGCATTCACGAGACCCTCTCTCTCAGGCGGACGTTGAGGTCGCCATCTCGTGGCCTGCCCAGGGTATGGCACGACAACAAGTGGATTTTATTTACACGTGTATGGAGATTTAACCTGTTTATTGATACTTAAAAAAAAATTGCATTTTTAACATAGCTCTTTTTCAGAAGCCACGTGGCCATCACGGTTGGGAGATCAACGAAGTGGCTTATCGTGTACCAATGTTGACGTTGATTCTAAATGTGGAGGGGAAAAAGGAGGGTCTCGAGGAAAATCCATGCAGCCACGGGGAGAGACACACAAACTCTAAACATACAGCAGGCGTCAGGGTTGCCATCAAACCCACGAGCCCCTGTATACCAGGCGAGGTAGTTAACATCTCGCCACAGCCGATGTTTAACCCCCTCGAAAGCGCACATGCGGGTCTTCTCCGGTTTCCCCATTCACGGAGGTGACCAAACACCCCAATGTAGGACGACAGAGCGCTGGCAATTGTTGGCGCCGGTCCTGGCTCTGCCTTTCCCGTCCGTCTGCGATGTCCCGCGCCTCTGTGCGAAGACTGCGTCGCGTTAACAATTCTACGGCGGTTCGAGGTGCAATTTGCACGACCGACGAGAATTTAAATGTATTCTTTTACATCATAAACTTAAATCTTATTTTTATTAATTTTAATTTCATTTTTTACCTACGTGACTTTACCGAAAAAACTAAGAGTATTTTAAATCTACCCCCACCCCCACGCCCTCCCCTCCGCTCCCTAGATCCGTCATGCTTATAACGCCCTGGATAGAAACTACGGACACACACACAAGAAGCAAGCGGAACGTGTCGGCGAGATGCCATGAGCTCCCATTGATCCGGCGTTGTCCTAAAGCGAGGGAGCCCATTCGACGAGTGGTATGATTAGTCCACGACTATCTGTTCGCGTGCGCCTCCTTGGCTTTATAACATGTAAATGGACAAGCAACTAAAGCCCTCATCTCAAGACGATTTACCCAAGACGCAGGCTGGAATATTCTCCAAATCCCTCCCTGCGTTTCTAAATTAAAATACAAAAAACCACGGGTGCAATGAAATGACAATGAGCGGTGTGAGCAAAGGAAGGCTTCCTATCTCGTCACGGATATTATATTGGACTTTGTCTCGTGACCAAGTCAGCCAGAGTGTGCCGGATCTCGTCAGATCTCATAAGCTAAGCAGGCATTTTGCCTGGATGGCGGTTGTATGGCTGACTTGCATGCGTAAAAAAAATGTGCTGTTGTAAGGCTTTTGCGGAGCTCCGCGTGTGCGCTACTGCCACAAAGGGGCATCTGCCACTTGGGGAGCCCCTTGGTAAATTTGTTGAGGTGAGACGTGACGCGGATTCACTCGTCGCGTGCAAATGAGGGCCGGCTCTATTTAAAAATATATTTTTTTATCGTCGATGTAAATAATTCAGGCGCGGATAAGACATTTGTCGTTACAAAATCCCAAATGTTGCGAACTGAAATGCGTCCCTGCTATTAACCACGCTGACCCATTTGTTCGCGTTTTTGTTTTATATTTTTAGGGTCATTATCGCCCGCATTATTTATAGCCCGAGTGAGAGCCTCTTCAGATTGAATTTCGCTATCATGGGACTTGTCACTGATGTGTTTATGCTTGAACATTTCCTGTGACTGAAATTGTATCATGGCACATAAAAAAAAAATAAGACATCCCATCACCAATTATATTGCCTTGTAAACTGAGAATATTTTCGTCATAGCGGTGATAATGAAAGAGCAAAAAAAACATCCAGAAATATATATAGATGCTTAACTGGCCTTGTTCTTTAAAACAAAACCAAAAATATGAATTGTGCGCAAAATTTAAACTCGCTATATATATCGGCTTAAAAGACCGCAAGCTAATTTACTTGAAAGAAGATAAACTTGCAATGGCACAATTTTTTTGACCAAAACATTTAAAGAACCCCCCCCCCCCCCCCCATATTTATGATGCCTTCTTGAGCTTCGGGATGCTGCAATTTGCGAAAATATATTCACGTACATCATTTCTTTCACGTTGTCTGAACTCTGCAGCGAAGCAGGCTTCAACCTTCTTAATACTCCGATCTGAGAGTGCCCCAACAACAACAACAGGGGTTCAGAGGCTTGTGGTTGCACACTGACGGTGTGGCCGAGGACTTTTTGAATCTATCTGTTGGGAGCTTTGAGTGTCACCCATCTCGTACGCGTGGTGTGTTTTCTTCAGAATCTTTAGAGTTCCTCCACACGAAGCCAAACTCCCATGAAATGGAATGAATCCATGGCCAAACATCTCAGTGTAGCAGGACCCACCTTAAAAATATATATATGTGAGGCTTCGCTGGGTAAATAATCATCGTTGGGTAAATACTTTATTATTACTACTGCCTAATTTTTAATAATTTTAGTTTTCCGTTAAAAGTATTCTTCAAACAGGTTGTGCGAATTCAATCTGTTGTCGGCCTGCTGTGCAAACGGCCAGGAGTACGCTCATTCTTTACTCTCTCTCTTTCTGGCCGTCATAACATAACGTACACTTATTCTTGGTTCTTTCGGTAAAGTCACGTAGAAGGGAAATAATAGAATAATAAAAATATAAAGCAATAAAATTCTCACGACGTTTCGACTGCAACACAAGCAATCATCATCATCAGGTGTGAAATCCACAGCAAGAAAATTAGAAGAAAAAAATTATTGCTGTGGATTTAAATTTGAAAAAAAATTCTTGCTGTGGATTTCAATTTTTTCAAATTGAAATCCACAGCAAGAAATTTTTGAAAAAAATAAATCTTGCCGTGGATTTAAATTTGAAAAAAATAAATCTTGCTGTGGATTTAAATTTGAAAAAAAAATTCTTGCTGTGAATTTCAATTTGAAAAAAAAAATATTGCTGTGGATTTCACACTTGATGACGATTGCTTGTGTTGCAGTCGAAACGCCGTGAGAATTTTATTGTTTAATATTTTCATTATTTTATTATTTCCCTTCTACGTGACTTTACCGAAAGAACCAAGAATATGAATCCCTGCAGTCACGAAAGCTTTAAATCAAAACGTACACTTGTGAACGGCCAGGAACGATCAGCACGTGCGTCTGTGACACACGAGCGCCCGTTGTTCGGCACAGGTGCGCGTGTTTGCTGTGCATGTCCACTCGTGGTCTTCTGGCTCACTGTCATCTCTGGGCAGCGGACCAAGATCCTGAGCCATGTCTAAAGCAATCGAAACCCTCGCTCGCCCATTTGTTTATCGAGCTGTTGCTGGGTTTTTAAATAAAGCAAGAAAAAAATGAGCTTTGAAAAAAAATGTGGCTGAAATTATTCCGTGCCGATTTGGTTTTTAACTGGCAGTACTGCATTTTCTTTTTTTAAACGCGAAATGTTAATGGCTCTTTTGAGAGTAAAATGTGTAATATATTATTATTGGCTTGGTTTCACCATGTCCGCCCTACATTTCAGGCAATTTAAAGATGTAGGCGATGATTAATATAATTATGAAGTGGATTTTTTTTTTGCCGCGGCATACTATGCCAACTAATTAGGATTGCAATTCAGATGTAATTATGTTATCCTGCTTTTTTGACAAGGGAGAAGTGTTTCTAAAAAAAAAAACACACACACACGATGTTGGACGTGGTTTGTCACGTGTTCGGATTTGACAATCTGGGAATTGACATCTGTGTTTGGGTGGCAGGGATTGATTAATTATTATTCAACGTGTTCATAAATACAGGGTGCTTCAAAAAGATGTTACCACTTCAGAAAATTTGCAACAACGCCACGGGAAATGTGCCGCCTCCGGGCTCTGGAGACCACCTGGAGAAGATTCCAGGCCACGCGTTGATAACGATGGCGAACAAATGGAGAGTCTTTGACTTTTTAAAGCTATTAACATGACATTTGTAATCATGTTACAGTGTTTTTTTCTCGGTTATTTCGGTAAAGTCACGTAGAAGGAAAATAATAAAATAATAAAAATAAAACATAATAAAATCATTCTCACGACGTTTCGGCCACAACGCAAGCAGCCGTCCTCAGGTGAAGACCAGCGTCTCCTCGACAGACCTGTTCTTCACCTGAGGACGGCTGCTTGCGTTGTGGCCGGAACGTCGTGAGAATTATTTTATTATGTTTTATTTTTATTATTTTATTATTTCCCTTCTACGTGACTTTACCGAAAGAACCAATAAGATGAATCCCTGCAGTCACGAAAGCTTTAAATCGAAATGTTACAGTGTATTATTAAGCGTTCTTTTCTCGTTAGAAACGATAGTCCCTTATAAGTGTTAACCTTTGTTTTTTAAGCACCCTGTAAATTGTATTTCCAGCCCCGGTGACAACTCCCTACCCATGTCATGTGCTTCACATTCGCCGTGCTTTGCAACCTTGCAAACCTTCCCTGAGATGGCGCCTAATTGTTGAAATGCCCATTTCTTGTGTGTGTGTGCGGCGTTATAATAGTGCATGGCTGCATATCCTGTACGTGTACTGTGTGTTACATTTTAAATATTCATGGTTTTGTAAAGCGATGGATGATTTGGCTGTCAATGTGTTGCGTAAGCAAAGCTGCATCTAGTAAAGGCAAATACTCCCCGTATAGCCTTAACAGACTGTTGGGGCAAGTGCTCTTAGCGAGCATCTATGCAGGCGGGCACGACACACGAGGGGGGGTGAGTGGCCAGCACCACGCCCGGCCGCCTTTGTCTCCCCCAGTGGCGATGTTTTACACACCGCACCGGGTACTCATGTTGAGGCTGAGTCGACCCGAGGGAGGCCCAGGTACCGGTTCAGATAATCGTCACGTCGGCGTTGGCCGTGAGCGGAAATCGAACTCGGATCGCCAGCGTAGCGCTAACCGCTGCACCGCCGCTCCCCACTTCTAGTACCACACACAGCACACGCGTACGCGTCGCATAGCCGTAACAGATTTGTCGGGGAGAGCGAGTGAAATTGTGTCACTAGCACATTC
This sequence comes from Lethenteron reissneri, assembly GCF_015708825.2. Classification (NCBI taxonomy): domain Eukaryota; kingdom Metazoa; phylum Chordata; class Hyperoartia; order Petromyzontiformes; family Petromyzontidae; genus Lethenteron; species Lethenteron reissneri. The sequence goes on from NC_083780.1 coordinate 6,044,095, forward strand.
GACGCAACGGGTGGCGGCGTGGCAAGCACCACGGCACCACGCCGTCTTTTGTCTACCACTCTACCCAATGCCGTTCGCACACTGGCAGCATCGGCTGCTGATTTCAAGGCTGAGTTGAGTATGTGGGGGGGTGGGGGGCTGGTTGCCTGCTCACGTAAGACCTTGCCCTGGGTGTCACGTGCACGACCGGTGCAATAGAAGTTGTTCGAGTTTGATTGCGGTTTTTTTGTACTTTTTTGTTTCTCACGAATTCTAGATTTGAAGCTTTCGTGACTGCAAGGATTCATATTCTTGGTTTTTTCGGTAAAGTCACGTAGGTAAAAAAATTTAAATTAATAAAAGTAAAATAAAATAAAAATCAAATATTTTATATTTTATTTATATTTTCTTTTACTTTATAATAATAAAAGTAAAATAAAATTAAAATAAAATAGTTTATTTATATATTTTATTTTTATTTTATTTTACTTTTATTATTACTTTTATTTAAAAAAATGATCACTAATTATTGCTATTATTTGACGGGTGGTCGCATTGTAGGGCAGCTGTCGGCATGCTCACCCGAGCACGGGTCGCAGGGTGAGCCAGCAACTCCGCCGCTAAAATTGTCGTAAAATTGGAGAACGGGAGGAAGATAATAAATAAATAAATGCCGACGGTGGAGACGTTTCAAAAGAGATCGCTCCCCCACCCCCTTGCTTGGAGCAGACCACCGTCTTGCAAAATCAACGCGTTGGTTATCTGTAGGCGGCGATATGACGCTTTAAACGTGGGAATACCTCCATACTCTTTGGTTCCTTCGGTAAAGTCACGTAGTTGAAAATTTTAATAAAATCAATGAAAAAAATATTGCTGTGGTTGTCACACCTGATGATGATTGCTTGTGTTGCAATCGAAACGTCGTGATTGTATTTATTTCTTTTTCATTTTTATTTTCTTAGTTTTATTTTATTCTTTTTTCACCTACGTGACTTTACCGAAAGAACCAAAGAGTATGGATCCTTGCAGTCACGAAAACTTAAAAATGATACCTCCATAATACAGGTGGTTTGGGTTAGATCGCGTCAATATATAAATGTGTCGTTAACCCCGCCACCAACCGACACATCCCAGTTAGTGAGGTTTGTCACGTAAACAGAACGTGCCCACTAGTTACTAGTACAGCAGCACACCGCTGTGTTGGAGAGCAAATCCACAACATTTACAATCTGAGTACACATTTGCTCTCCAACACACCGGCGTGCTGTACTCGTAACGAATTGGCACGTTTTTTTTTGCGCACGTGACAAACCTTACTAATTGAGCTGTGTCGGGTGGTGGCGGGTTTAACGACGCATTTACATATGTACGCGATCTAACCCCACTAAAAAAAACTCTATTATGGATGACGTTAGTCGCGAAAGCCTCCTAGCACGTGTCCAAATAGGAGATACCCTCGCTCGGACTGCTGCCAAAGGCGTCATTGACGGCCCGGCCTGGAATTGTTGCGCCAAATCTCTCCCCCCCCCCCCACCAACGCCGATCCGAATTTATCGGCGTCACGAGCTTCCAACTCCCACCGAGCGGACAATCGGCTGGTGTCACATCTCGCTAAATCTCCCGCAACCAAAAAAACATTCAATCGTCGCGCGCCCCGCGAGGCGAGAAAATTGGAACAAAAAGGAAGGGAGGGGGGCCCGTACGAGGTCGTCCTCCCCCCCCCCGATCGAGGCTTGGATAAAAATCTCGCGTCCACGCGGCCGCCGTCGCCGCTACAAAAGTGGCCGACCGAGCGGATCGAGGCTCCGTCTCCGCTGCAAAGCGAAGTCGATCTCGGCGCGACCGCTCCCTGCGACACGGAAGGTTCGCACCGCCGCGGCCGGATTTCGGTCTCGCCGCGGCCGATCGTTCGGTGGGAGTGGGATCCCGGCCTCGTGCCACGGGGGAGTTCACGATGTCGTTTTTGTTTTGGTTAATCCGCTCTCTTCCAGTTCAGTCGGTTAGGTGGGTCGCGTGTGGTGGTGGGGTAAAACGTGGGTGCTCCCACCTCTTCCAAGATGTCTGGCCGGCATGAAAGAGTTGCCCCAAAAAATTAACCCCTCCTCGTTAAACTTGACACGTGTGAAAAAGAGCTTTATAGCGCATCGGATTCCTCGAGTATTGAATAAATATGCACCCTCTCGTAATCTTATTAGAGGGCCCTTTCAGCAGCAGTGGCGTGAGGCAAGCAATTGCAGGGCTGCACCTTGAACCATTTACCTCCCTGGATCTTCAAACAAACGGGGAAAAATGAAAACGAATTTGTATCTTTCAAATGTTGGCTACGACCAAATCACCCGCGCACAGATCTCGGAAGTTTGGATGTGCAAGGCCTGGGTAGTGCTTTGATGGGCTACCATCATGCATGACAGGTCACTGTCGGCTACTCGTGGGGGAGGGTGGTGGCTACGTGGTGGGCAGCAGAGGACAGTGCCACAAAAACTCGTGTTGTACTGCACTCCATCTACGCTCCCACGGTTTATGCTTCCCGCCTTCACCAAGAGCACTGCCCAGCGTAGTGAAGTATAGTCAAATAGCCCCCCCTCTCCCCCCCCACGAACAGCAAGGCGTGGGGAGGCCCTCATCCGGCAGTGGAGTGACAAAGTAGACCGTGCGTGTACGCACTTCGAATGAGCTCCGAGCAGAAAACTCGTCCCTATCGGTGGTTCTGAGCCGGTGGTGGAGATTCCACGTTCCTATGACGGGGACCACGAAGAGCCTTATTACTGAGAAGTGGCCGCGTTGAGTGACTTATGATGATTAAGGCAGTTTCTATGCTCCCCGTCAGTGCACTCGACCCCGCCAACGTTGCGAGTGAATGAAATTGTCGCGATTCAAGATCGCGATACGATTGAAAAATCTTTTTTTGTTGTTTTGTTAAACATCGCGATGAATGTACCGGCCTATGGTGGCGGGAGGGATCATGACAACCCATTGGCGTGCAACGGCAACAGCGATAATATTATTTGGTTTTTTTTCGGTAAAGTCACGTGGGTAGAAAATTAAAATTAAATTAAATAAAAAAATAAAATTTTGAAAGCAAAAAACCCACGACATTTCGATCACAACACAAGCGGTCTTCATCCACCTTATTTTATTATTTTCTATCCACGTGACTTTACCGAAAGCACCAAAGAATATGAATTCCTGCAGTCACGAAAGTGTTAAGTCAGCGATAATAATCGTAATAGAATGCATAATGTAGCAGCTCTTTATTAATGCACTGTTGCATAAAAGTGCTTACTCCACCCCGCCCCCCCATGCTGTGTCGGTTTGGGGGGGGGGTGTTTCACCACACTTCACCACATTGGCCAATGTGGGGGGGGGGGGGCGGGGGGAGGGGGGATTTTGCCTGGGGAAGGTTCAGGTATCAATCGCCACTCATGTTAGCCGTGGCCAGAAATTGGACTCGGTTTTCCGAGTTGTTTTTTTTGCGCACTGCGCTAACCGCTGCGCCACCGCTCCAACCCGACAGAGATAGATGATCGGGATTTTTAAAATTTCTATTAATAAAAAACATTGATTCTTACGCAGGCGATCCAATGCATGCAATCGCGAGCTTAAGAATCAATGTGAATTGCTGATGCTATGCATCGTTACAAAATGTTTGATTAGTGAGTATCACAAGATGATTATAATGTTAAAATAGTTTTTGTCGCAATGTAATGGTGCGGTTTTTGTTTGAAAGAACGTGACCAAAATTTTAGTTTGCACTATTATATCAATATTTGGTGGAGCGGTGGCACAGTGGTTAGCACATTGGCAGAGACAATCTTTAGACGGCCATTGAATGCCATTGCAAATTGATAAATGTAAAATTGTCAATAAATAGATGCGTTCATTTTAGATACTATTTTATGGCATAAAAAGTAATTTATTTCCAATGAACAATTTTTTTTCCGCCAAAATTATGTCCCCACCGCCTCTCCACCCCACTCGGACATGATGAAACAATTTGCACGCCCAACGCGGCGTGGCGAGGCCCTTCGTCCAGCAGCGCATTGACAAACGAACTGCCAATTACACGTGAATTATTAGTATGTATTATCGTTTGTGTACTTTTGAATGGTCGTTTTTTTTGCCAAATGTATTCATGCAAAGAAAAGTTCTCAGCATCTGTGCAAATGGCTTCTTATGCTTGAGATGTTGCCTAAGGGCACACAATAATAAGAATAAGAAGAATAGATAACGACAATGATGATGATAGCGATGGTGGCATTATAGACGGGGCAAGCAATGGTCATAAATAGAGAAACACACACTTCATAAATAATACGAAATTCAAGAGTGTCCGTAGAAGTATCATGCATAATGAAAGCGTTTGTAATTAGACGGCGGTATGAACTCGCGTGGGCGAAATTTTTGTTATTCGCAAAATCTCTTCCCCACGTGGCATTGAACCGAAATGCTTGAGCGATTTTTTTTGGCAGTGTACGGTAGACGCGATTGGAATGATCGCACCGGACGTTGTTTTTGGCAATCCACCTGAGACTCAACAACCACCACGACCAACAGGGCCTCTGTCGCGCCAGTAGATTAACAAAGGCTGGTGATTTATTATTTGGAGTGACAATTTACGTATGTGTGTATATCGCGTGGGGAGTTAAGGCGCTCTGTCGCGAAGGGAATCATTACATCTTCGTGGTTCTTTCGGTAAAGTCACGTAGAAGGGAAATAATAAAATAATAATAAATGTTACATAATAAAATAATATTATTATTTTATTTTATTATATTATTTTATTATGTTATTATATTATGTATTTTATTTAATAATATTTTATTATTTATTCTTTTATTATTTCCCTTCTACGTGACTTTACCGAAAGAACCAAGAAGATGAATCCCTGCAGTCACGAAAGCTTTAAATCGGAATCATTACAGTTTTTAAATGTGGAATTTGCGTATTTTTGCTATTTAAAATGTTTGGACCGTCACGGCATTAGACAGGCCTTCATCCAGCAGTGGATTGCCAAAGGGGCCGTGCATGATGACGGCGGCGGCGACGACGTCGATGATGTTGATGGTGATGATGTTGATGGTGATGATGTTGATGATTATGATGATGAACGGAGCGACACGCAATACTTCTGCGGACACCCTGTGCAATGTGCATCATGCAAGAATCACATCGTGCGCCGTTGGCATGCAGTGCGGTTGCGTGCGCCGTATCATCTCCAACTCTCTCTACGAATACTTTTTAACGTAAGCACTGCCACTCCCTTTTGCCTGATGGATCCCTCCTCCACCCAACTTGGAACCTCTCTGCGCCTTCTGTTCGTCTCTGCATTCATATACAACGACAACAACAACAACGACAACAACAAGAACAACAAAAGGGGGTACAAAATAAAGAGAAGGAAAAAAAATATGAACAAAAAGTTACCGACGTGAACGGGAGAAAAACTCGCGAAACGCACAGTGTCATCGCTTTGCCATGCCTCGCCGCTTTTGCCAAACCACTCCTTCTCTTACCCCCCCCCCCCTCCTGCCTCCTGCCTCCCCACCGCGCCTTTAGCCATCTCATCTCGATTTAAAGCTTTCGTGACTGCAGGGATTCATCTTCTTAGTACTTTCGGTAAAGTCACGTAGAAGGGAAGTAATAAAATAATACAAATAAAACATAATAAAATAATTCTCACGACGTTTCGGCCACAACGCAAGCAGCCGTCCTCAGGTCTGCCAGACGCTGTCTCCCCGACAGACCTGGTCTTCACCTGAGGACGGCTGCTTGCGTTGTGGCCGAAACGTCGTGAGAATTATTTTATTATGTTTTATTTGTATCATTTTATTACTTCCCTTCTAGGTGACTTTACCGAAAGAACCAAGAAGACCATCTCATCTCGCAAACGGAGAATCAACCTACGGCCCAGAACCTCGGTTCAAGCTAAGCAAGAGATTTTTTTGTTGTTGAGCGCGCATCGCACAGGGCTCGGATGGGCGGGTTTGGACCGCCGCTCACGAAGCAGACGGGGCCACGACTCGCCTCGCTCTTAATCGGGTACCGTGGGAGCTTCCTAGCTCGTCAGATTCCTCCGGAAATAACTAAACACGCGGGCTCTGGATCGCCGCGAAAATGTCGTGGATTGAATAGAAACATAAAAAGATCCCCTTCCCCTGTGCACGCCGACGAGATTGGCCGCGTGGAGGCAGTTCGAGTGTAGCAAGTGGACTGACTAATCGCCATCTGCTTACATCTGTACGGTAATAGAGAGTTGCCCCCTCCCCCCTTCACACTTGCCTCGCGCCGCGTGCATTTGGGGTTTTTTCCGGGTGCTCAGCTTTCCTCCACGCGTGTAAAATAATAATAAACACTCATCATCATGAATTGGCTGATGCCTTCTTAACACAGAGGTCAGTTCGCTGACCTCTGAGATCCGGGTTTCGGCTGTCTGGCCTTCAACCGGCTTCTGGAGTGGAGGCGGTGATCTCAACTCGGTCACCCAATGGGTTGCACAACACTAACCATCGTCGTCCGCTGTTTATTGACCCCAACAATTCCAGCTCTGCGAATTCTAAACAAACAAAAAGATCTTCTTGGTTCTTTCGGTAAAGTCACGTAGAATGGAAATAATAAAATAATAAAATAAAACATAATAAAATAATTCTCACGACGTTTCGGCCACAACGCAAGCAGCCGTCCTCAGGTGGAGAACAGGTCTGTCGGGGAGACAGCGTCTGACAGACCTGAGGACGGCTGCTTGCGTTGTGGCCGAAACGTCGTGAGAATTATTTTATTATGTCTTATTTTTTTTATTTTATTATTTCCATTCTACGTGACTTTACCGAAAGAACCAAGAAGATGAATCCCTGCAGTCACGAAAGCTTTAAATCGAAAAACAAAAAGATCTATCGGTTTGACTGCCGTGCAGGTGGGATAGTGCTCGCTACCTTTCTATAGGTGCGCGTGGATCAGCCGTTAACTTGCAAAGATCTATAATAGAAGTGGGTTTTTTTTAATAGTTGGATCGTGCCAATATAAATGTGTCGTGAAACCCGCCGCCACCCGACACGGCCCATTGGTAAGGTTTGTCACGTAAACAGAGTTACTCGTTCAGCACACCGGTGTGTTGGAGGGTAAACCCACAACAACGTTCACAATTCGTTTACAATTCAAGTATCGTGACGTTTCGCCCGTAATTACAACAACCAGCATCATCAGGCGACAGTCAGAATTGTAGCCTTCACAGACGTTTTCAGAAAATGCTATTAGCGTGTAGCACCTAATGAAGACCAGCACGGCACACCAGAGGGTGGGTGGCCAGCACCACGCACGGCCGCTTTTGTCTTCCCAGTGGCGATGTTTACACATCGAACCATGTACCCATTTGAGGCTGAGTCGACGTAGGGGAGGCTCAACACCAGTGTTGGCCATGAGCGGGAATCGAACTCGGGTCGCCATATAAATATCCGTACGTTTTTCCCTCGTTATTCACGAACTTGCCAGCCGCGATTTTGGATATCCGTGAATCACATCGGGAACTCTACACGGCTGCGTCGAGAGAGAGAAAGTGATGAGGTAAAGTGACGAGAGAAAATGCAATTCGAGAAATTGATGAGATAATTTCCATGCATTTAATCGCTTATTTGTGTATGTGTTGAATATAAATGGTCAACAAAAAATGTTTCCGTAGGCCAATGTCATTATCTTTGGAATTGGCTTTTTACGAGCATCTCCGGAATGCATCTCTCGCGAACAGCGAGGGAATGTTGTATAAATCTGCTCTCAGAGTTAACAGAGGGAAAAGACGCGACTACGATCGTTTCGAGAACGAAACTCCGCGGAATTGGCTTTTTACGAGCATCTCCAGAATGCATCTCTCGCGAACAGCGAAGGAATGCTGAATACATCTGCTCTCAGAGTTAACAGAGGGAAAAGATGCGACTACGATCGTTTCGAGAACGAAACTCCGCGGAATTGGCTTTTTACGAGCATCTCCGGAACGCATCTCTCGCGAACAGCGAGGGAATGTTGTATAAATCTGCTCTCAGAGTTAACAGAGGGAAGAGACGCGACTACGATCGTTTCGAGAACGAAACTCAACGAGAGCGAGCGGTGGTGACGGCTCCGACACTTGACCCAGCCGGGAGGGTGAGCCACAATCCCCACCACCACCACCACGACCCCTCCCTAGCTCGGCTCGTCGAGGCTGCTGGAGGATCGTCGTTTGTTCGTGAGGAGCGGAGCGAGGAGTGACGAGGCCGTTAGAGATGGAGCGTGCAAACGACGACGGGACTGAGGCTCGGTCGCTGCTAATGGTAATCGGTGGAGAGGAGAGAGAGAGCATGTGTATGTGCGTGCGTGTGTATGTCTGTATGAATATTTGAAAGATCTTGGCAAAGTCCCATCGGTGAGCTCCTGCGGCAAGCAAGGCTGCGTTGGCTGGGTCATGTAGCTCGCATTCCCAGCCACCACATGCCTAAACAGCTTTTGTTCGGCCGGATAGAGAGGGCTAAATGAGCGTGGCACGAGCTAGAGAAGAGATGGGGTGATGTGGTACAAGAGGATGTAGAGCTGAGTGGACTTGCCAATGACTGGTACCAGTGGTGTCAAGATCGGCCTCTGTGGCTGAGGCTCGTGAAGGACGCTACTGGGCAGTTGGAGGCAGTCGCCCTCCAACAACAACGGAAGGCAGAGGAGCGACGCTCACAACAACGAGCGTAGCGTCGGGTTGCTAAAGCACAGCAAGTTGGCACAGTAGGGGGCACAGGTGGTCCATCGGCCAGTCATCTCATTCAGTCAACCCATGGCACCTGAGTCTGTTTCTTGACCTCCTTCCTGTGGGCGTTCGACACTTCACGTGGCCTTAACGTGCACATAGCCTGGCACATGCGCCGTGGTGATGTCACCGCCGCTTAGTCGCGAATGGCGGTTGTTGTTGTTGTGTCTGCGTGTTATTTTGGTTGGGGAGCGGTGGTGTAGCAGTTAGCGCGCTGCGCTACGAACCCGGAGACCCGAGTTCGATTCCCGCTCACGGCCAACACCCGTGACGATGATCTGAACCGGTCCTGGGCCTCCTCCCCTAGGTCGACTCAGCCTCAAACGAGTACCTTGTGTGGTGTGTAAACATCGCCAATGGGGAGACAAAGGCGGTCGGCTGTGGTGTTGGCCACTTACAGCCTCGTGTGCCGTTCCGGCCTTCATAGGTGCTCCCCAACAGCACTTGACCCAACAGTCTGCTAAGGCTATATGGGGGATCTTGGTCTTTGTTATCTCGGAGCGTTCGTCCGTGTTAAAAATCAACCCGCCAAAACCCACCCTCGTGTTTCACACCTTCGCTGGCAGGAGACACGTGCCTACCGTGTACTCCGCATGACATGACGCACTCTGCCCCCCCCCCCCCGTGTTTTAAAGCAAAAGTATGGCGTGCGTCTTATAATGTGTGCGTGTGTCTGATCAGACGGGGAGCGGTGGCGCAGCGGTTAGCGCTACGCTGCGCTAAGAGCCCGGCGACCCGAGTTTGATTCGCGCTTACGGCCACAAACACCGGTGACGATTACATGAACCGGTGCTGGGCCTCGCCTAGGTCGACTCAGCCTCAAATGAGTACCTGGTGCGGTGTTTGAACATCGCCACGAGGGAGACAAAAGCGGTCGGGCGTCGTGCTTTGCCACCCACCCCCTCGTGTGCCGTTGTGGCCTTCATGAGGTGCTACTCGCTAACAGCACTTGCCCCAACAGTCTGTTGAGGCTACAAGGGGGATCTTTGACTAGTTGGGGAGCGGTGGTGCAGCCGTAGGCGCGCTCTGCTACGAATTCGATTCCCGCTCGCCGCCAATATCGGTGACTAATATCTGAAACCGGTGTTAGGCCTCCCCTAGGTCGACTCAGCCTCAAATGAGTAGACTGCGGTGGAACAAAGGCGGCCGCGCTGTGTTGCTGGTCCCCCACCACCTTCGCGTGCCGTGCCGGCCTTCATGAGGTGCCACTCGCTAGCTAGCAGCGTTGTACACCGAGCATAAGTTTTAGATAACCGTCCTACGTTCCATAGCGTCTTATAATCTGGGGGATACGGTACGTGGGGTCAAGCTGTGGGTTTTGGACGATTGCCAGAGCTGGAATTTAGCCAACATAAGTGAAAGATAAAATTTAATGGTGTTTGTGCGTGTGCGTGTGTGCACAGTAGGGGGCACAGATGATGCATCGGCCGGTCATCTCAAGTTAGTCGACCCATGGCATCTGCTGGGTCTGTCCCGTGACCTCCTGCCAGCGGCCGTTCGACACTTCACGTGGCGATTTAAAGCTTTCGTGACTGCAGGGATTCATCTTCTCGGTTCTTTCGGTGAAGTCACGTAGAAGGGAAGTAATAAAATAATAAAAATAAAACATAAAAAAATAATTCTCACGACGTTTCGGCCACAACGCAAGCAGCTCTCCTCAGGTGAAGACCAGACCTGTCTCCCCGACAGACCTGGTCTTCACCTGAGGACGTCGTGAGAATTATTTTATTATGTTGTATTTGTATTATTGTATTACTTCCCTTCTACGTGACTTTACCGAAAGAACCAAGAAGATGACTTCACGTGGCCTTAACGTGCACAGAGCCTGGCACAAGCGCCGTGGTTACGTCACCGCCACTTCGTCGCGAATGGCGGTTGTTGTTGTTGTCGTTTGTTGTTGTGCTTCAATCACTGGTTGACGTGAATGAGACCATCAATCCGCCTTATTCGAGCGAGTCGACGTTTAGTGCGCCCCACGAATGCAAATGACCCAACAGAATCGTCGCGTTCGTCAATAACAAATCGTGGCCTTCAAAGGGAAACTTGCGGAACGGGCAGGTGTTGTCTACTGACACGTGGCCCTGCCCGAGATCCCCCGAATAGTCACGCTCCAGGCAAGATTTGAACCCGTGCCTTAGGCCAGTGTTGTTATTTTGAACCTCTACATACTGAATGTAACATTTTATTTTAGCAGGCAAGGCCCACTGAGCTACGCTGTCCTTTTTCAGAAGCGACCACACACAATAGCTCGACGAATTGGCTTATCACGTGTGCTTTTTTTTTGCAGACAAACACTCAAAACGCGTGTTTTTTCATCGTGTTCATTCTAACCACGGGGTCGGGGGGGGGGGGGTGTGGGGAGGGAAACCGTAGGATCCCGGAGAAAATTCCACGCGAACCCCAAAAATAAAGCAGCAGGCGTCAGGGTCGGGATCGAACCCACGACCCTCCTGCATACCAGCCGAGGTGGTTAACATCAATGGCCGCACACCTGGCTGCCACGTTCACAGCTGCTGCTGTTGCCATTGGCACCATCGCAACAAAGGCTTGGCGAACGACAGTGGCCGTAAGTCGCACAGATGCCAGCTCGGAATTGCTTTCGCGTTCGTTGAGCTCGAACTGAAGCCAGCCCTGCTTCCGTCCCTCTCTGAATGCGCAAATGCCGTTTTGTTCGTCTAACGTGAGCAGCGGTAGTGCAGTGGTTAGAACCTGGCGACCCCGAAATCGATTGAACCGGACCCAGACTTAAACGAGAACCTGGTACAGTGTTTAAACAACGGCACTCGTGTACCGTGTAGGGCTTAGTAGGTGCAACTCACCTCGCTGCACCCCCCTCCTACCACCACCACCACCACACATTCTGTTGAGGGCTATACGGGGGACCTTTGTCTTTGTCTCCCGAATCCCGATTGATTTTTTATTCTGTCTTGGCCATGTAACGTCTCGCAAGAACAATTCTTCACGAGCTTCCAAGCATGGGTGTGTTGTTATAGTAATTATATATATTAGAAATATAACGGAGAGTTTTTTTTTCAAATATTTCTTTTAAACACAGAGCATTGGTCCCAAAACCGGCGACATATTTAGTTGCCTTTTGGCTTTTTTTATATATAAGAATGGTAAATATCCAACTTCTAGCACCGAGCCCAGAGAGAGAAATAAATATATCATTCATCCAGGCACTACAATGACTCAGACCGAAGCTAATTCCTGATTTTCTTCGCGAGCACAAAAAGACTCAAAATTATCGCCTCCGTCGAAAATTCTCTCCTCGCCAGGCCATCGAACACGAGTCCCCCCAACTCGTTCCATCAATTGGCGCATTCAGTTATTCGAGATTCGAACGCTGAGCCCATTCTGAACAGGAGCCGAATCGCGTGGACAAACTCCCGTACAACACAATACGGGGGAGAAAAAAAAAAAATTGGCTAACGATACCAAACGTTTATACGTGACTCTACCGAAAGAACCAAAGAGTAATTCCTGCAGTCACGAAAGCTCCAAATTAAGTATAAATAGCAAACGTGACGGTAACACACGCCAAAAAAAAATAAAAAGACAACAAATATACGTTGATTTTTACAGAATCGAGTTCGCGAACGCAGAATTCTGAGGTTCCATCAACTCAATCGCCGGGGGGACCTGAAGCTTTTCACCTTTGCCCACACTGTCAAAAGTGCAAGAGTTACAAACAAACTTTGCTAAATATTCTTTGGTTTTTTTCGGTAAAGTCACGTAGGTAAAAGTCTATTCTTAGTCTTAAGCCTCACCTTACCATATTAATAAAAAGTGTGCCGTACTTGGCCCTTCCCCTCTTCAACCATTATATATATACGGAGTGGTAGCTCTTGTAATCTCTCATTTACTTGATACAGCTGTCGTGGCTGTGACGGTTCCACCTGAAGACGGAAGCTTGTGTTGCTTCCGAAACGTCGTGATTTTTATTTTATTTTACTTTAATTAATTTTAATTTTTTACCTACGTGACTTTACCGAAAAAACCCCAAGAATATGAATTCTTGCAGTCACGAAAGCTTCAAATCTAAAACTTTGCTAAAACCATTCCCGGCGTCGGGGCCGTCCATAAATGACGTCACGCGATTTTGGACGATTTTTAACCCCCCCCCCCACCTTTGTCACGCGGCGTCACAAAAAGTAAACCCCCCCCTCAAATATGACGTCACGAAGCTCTGCCACCCCCCCCCCGCCGCCCCCCCAAAAAATAAAACATGCTTCAAATCGCTTTAAACGATTGTCATTGTAGTGCGTATTTAATGTGGCTCTGCACTCTGATGTTGTAGGAGAAAACATTTATTAAAAAGTCTATTTAATTAAGTAGAACGTGTTGTCTATATTTATTTAAAGTTGCGCATTTTGATGTGACGTCACATTTCTCACCCCCCCCCCCCCCATCGTCACGCATCGTCACAACGTCTGACGCCCCCCCCTCCCCCCAGGTGCGTGACGTCATTTATGGACGGCCCCTTAGTACCAAGAAGCACTCAAAACTCGTCGCAATCACACACCCCCCCCCCCTACCAAAAGCCATAGTTAAAAATACCTAAAACATCACCCCCAATGTGTTGGAGCAAATGGCAAGCGACTTGTGGGGACGGTGGCTCCGAGCGAGCCTCCCGTGTCGAGTGCGATGGTGGCACGTGGCACCGCGACGTGGGACACGTGGCAGGGCGGTGACGCGTCCCACGTGGGCGGTGACGCGTCCCACGTGGGCGGTGACGCGTCCCACGTGGGCGGTGACGCGTCCCACGTGGGCGGAGGCCGGGCGACGGTTGGGATCGCAGCCCGCACAGAGCGCCAGGACGCAGCGCGAGCAGCAACAACAAAAATACCCCCCCCCCCACCAAACTCCCCCCCCCCCACACCTCAACTCCCCCACCCCTCAACTCCCACCCCCCCATTCCTCCCCCCCAACTCCCACCCCTCAACTCCCCCCCCACTCCCCCCCCCCAACTCCAACCTTCCAAACTCTCTCACCCGTCCAAACTCCCCCACCCCACCTCAAGTCCCCCCCCACCAACTCCTCCACCCACCCCCCAACTGCCCCTCCTCAACTCCCCCCCCCCCAATCTCCCCTCCCCCCTTCAATTCCCACCCCCCCCCCAACTCCCCCCCACCTCCTCAACTCCCCCCCCTCCCCCACCCCCCAACTCCTAACTCCCCCCCCTCAACTACCCCACCCCCCCACTCACCCAGATCCCCCACCCCCCCAAACTCCCCCCCCCCCTCAACCCCTCCCCCAACTCCCCCACACCCCCTCAACTCCCCCCCCTCTACTCCCACACCCCCAAATGATAGTTCAACGAAGTTGCAGCTTATCGCGTGGAAGTGTACAGCAGGCCACAGACTCTGAGCGCGCGGTGACGATGTTCATTCTCGATGTGGAGGAGAAAACCCAGAAGGACCCGGAGAAAAATCCACGCGACCACGTGGAGAGATAGAGAGACAGAGTGACGCGCAAACTCCACATACACAGCAGGCGTCAGGGTCCGGATCGAGCCCACGACCTCCTGTATACCAGGCGAGGTAGTTAACATCTCCCAGCCACCGCGGCCACCCCATTGAATGATGGTCACAGCGCATCCAGCCAACTGAGAAAGCGCGCGGTGGCCGGAGCGCCTTCGCAGCGGCGGCATGTGCGACGCTTGCGTCGAATTTCTTCCGCGCACCGCGACATCGCAGAGGTCGCAAACAGGGGTTTGATTCCTTACCCGTACCCATACCCGGCCGCACCAGGGTCGCAAACGAGTACCTGTACCCGGCCGTACCCGTACCCTACCCGTACCCGGCCGGGTACGGGTATTGGGTACCTGATTGCGACCTCTGGGATGAAGCCATGTTGCAGGCGCGGGTGGGTTGATTCTAGGAACTTGAATTGTGAGAAGAGGCAAGACGTTGGGAAATGAGTGACAAACAGTTACTCACCAGTGACTCACGGTCTACCCGTACCCGTACCCGGCCGCACCAGGGTCGCAAACGGGTACGCGTACCCGTACCCGGCCGGGTACGGGTAGCCGGGTATCGGGTAGGGTACGGGTATCGGGTACCCGGTTGCGACCTCTGCGATATCGCCAGCCGCGCTCCGATCGGAGGCTGCGCGCGGGGTGAGGCCAACCAACTGGCATCACGGCACGAGACGGATCCGTCCGTGGCAGGGGATATCGCGGAAGCACTTCTGACATCTCGTCAAGTGGCCGCCTATCCACACCAGAGGGGGGGGGGGGGGGGGGGCAGCACTTTCCCGGCTGCCCGGCCACGTGGTTGCGATGATCGTCGCGTGCCATTCAGAGAGACATTTCTCATTTCGCAAGGCTGGAATTTTAGCCGAATTAAGTGCGGAATTAAAACGTCACGTGCGGGGGTTGTTGTTGTTTTTGTGCGTTTGTGTGCAGTCATTGGTGACCACACTGAGATGACCAGCTGACTATACGACAGCTGACAAACCGACTAAAACTCAGAATCTCGGCGGTGACAGCTCTCCCTTCGCCCCCGCCCCCCGAGACTCTCAAACGTCAACACGACCTTCCTACATCGTAGTGGATGTAGAGACGCAATGGATGGAGATAAGCTTTCCACACGAGACATCGCGCCCACCAAGGATCAAGCCCTGTCGAACGCCTTCTCTCCATCCCGTGTCTAGAGCGGATGCAGAAAGCTTTCCCCCGGTAGCAACTATCTCTCGCATTTACTGGGGTCCTGATGTTATCCACCAAGTCCCTATCCGATTAGTTAGCTATGTACGGTGCGAAAGAAGTTCAACGTACATACGTACGTACATTCCAGGACCGTGATATTCTCAGTGCATCGGTAATTGGCCCAGAATTGTTAGTAAACTCCATCAGAATCACAACCGTTATTTAGACTTGGAGGAATCCGATGAGCTATGAAGTTCATTTTTCACAAATGTCCAAACTCTGGACATTGGCCATTTTCACCCTATAGAAAAACATCAATCACCACAACGTTGACTTGGAGATCTCCCTCTCAACGCACAGACCTTTACGCGACCTGACGCTCATCGACTAACGGCGCTGAGCGCATTTACGAACGCCGGGTGGACGGAGAAGCGGCGAGGGGGAGATTTAAGAAACTTGCCGCGCCGGGAGATCGAATACGACCGGCGACCTCTGGATTGGAAGTCAGGGGCGCTCACCACTGCACCGTGCAGTCATCCCCGTGTCGTGTCGTACATTTGTTCCATAACTGCTCAGTTTCAATCGCGATTACGTTAAAATCCTTTCCTGTGTCTGCGTTCCGATATTTCAAACGAGATTTCACCTCGATTCGTGACTTAGCTCGCCTAGATCTAAAAAAATAAACAACGCAAAGCTTGCCCATTGCTCTCTTAACCGTTTGCTGGATGTGTGTCGTAAATTGAACGCGTGATCGTGAACGGCATCTAATGAGGTCAAAAGTCCCACGAAATGAATGCCACGAGTTCAAGGCGGTCATGTGATCCGTAGCCAAGAGCTGATTGGAGGCTATCATGGCAACCACATGCCAAGGTTGAGTTGTCAGGAATCGTGAAGACGTGACATGAACTGGAATTGAAAACATTTTCAATTGGCAATTGCTGGTCAATACCCCCCCCCCCCTCCCAGAATGATCATCTTACAGTGCACCGAATTCTTAAGGCATAGGCGTAGAAAGTCAGTGCCAGTGTGTTATTGTGAGCGTTCAGAGCCACCCCATCAATCACCGTCAAAAAATGTGGAAACTCTGAGTTTCGGCCAATTCAGCAGCAGCAGCAGAAAAAGAAACATGTTATTGGCGTTCGGGTCGGTGGTGGTGGAGGGGGTGGAGAGGGGGCCTACGATTAATGAAGCTGAAGCCGAACGGAGATTTGTTTTAGTTTTTTACACTCGAGCACAAAGAGTCACGGGTGGTAGCGTGGAGGCTGGAGATGAGGCGACGTCACAAAGCCGTGGCCCTGATTGAATTCCTGTCGCCCTTGGCAACCGCAGCGCACGTGCGGTGACGTTCATCCGCCAGTCGTTTCCGTTTCCTCAGCTCGCCATTTATTTTTTGGTCATTTCCCCCCCCCTCTCTCCTAATTAAAACTCAATTAAAACATTTTATTTGTATTTTACTAGGTAAGGCCCACTGAGTTATACAGCTCTTTTTCAGAAGCGACCTGGCCACAATTAATAGCTCAACGTGGAAATTTATAGCAGCCAAAGACTCTAAACGCGCTTTTCTAAATGTGGAGGGAAACATTCGGAGGATCCGGAAGGAAAAAAAAACAATCCACGTGATCACGGGGAGAGCGAGATAGAACACGCAAATTCAAAATATACAGGCGTTGTGTGGGGTCGGGATCGAACCCACGACCTCCTGCCTACCAGGCGAGGTAGCTAACATCTCCGAAGCCACCGCGATTACCGCGCCGTGCTGCCGGCGTTGGTGTCATGGGACGAGGCTTCCGTTCGTGCGCGACCCATCGCGCTCACGGAGAGAGGACCCCGTCGCGTGACCTCCGCTCCACGCACAGCGGAGGGTGGCAGCGAGGCCCTCCCGGCCGTCGCGCCGACACGAGAGGAAGTCTCGTCGCGTGACAGTCAAAACCGATCGTCTCGATTCTCACCGACGGGGAATTTTGTTTTGTTTTTGGCCAAATTGATCGCCAGGAACAAACGTAATGCGACGGGGCTTGTTTCGTTTGCTGTTTGTTTGTTTGTTGTGCAGTCATTGGTGACCGGGTTGACACACATTCCATGTTTACCTCATTATCGCAAACCCCCAACCACCACACCGCCCACACCGCCCCCCAAACCACAATCAAACGCCTCCCCGCCAACTCGAAAACCTGCAATTCACCTGCCGGTCAGCTGCCAAAAAAATTTTGACACTGACCGCGCCGTTTAAAACCCCCCCCCCCCCCCCCAAACCCCCGCTGCCACTTGGCTCATTTACGGAAAAACTCCTGGATGGGCCCAGGGAGGTACTTGAGGAAGGCTTCGAAGAGGCTTTCCCTCAGGGCCCTCGTCGGAAGCGTCCCCGCACCCGGGAGGGATGGCCCGCTTGGGGCGGGTGAGGCTGCCCTCGGATCCGGCCACACCGCCGGAAACGCCGCCACCGCCGCCGCCGCCGCCGCCGCCGCCTCCCCCGCTGCACGCGGCCTCCATCGCCGCTTTGGCCTCGGCCTCCCGCTCCTCGCGCCGCTTGAGGCCGTACTGCGCACGGCAACGGGCCGGTGGGATGGGAGGGACGGGAGGGAGGGAGGGGAGGGAGGGCACAACAACGGACACCAGCGCTGACAGGGTCCATTTTTTACACTCGCACATCCGAGCCGTGCCGGCACGGGACCAGCACAGCACGTGTGTTTTTTTTTTTCCACTGGCATTTAGCCCAGCTGAGCCGAGCCCCATGTCGGGGCTGTCGTGGTTAGCGCTCTGCTGCGTTACGAAGCCGGCGACACGAGTTTGATTCGCGCTCACGGCCACAAACACCGGTGACGATTACACGAACCGGTCCTGGGCCTCCTCCCCTAGGTAGACTCAGCGTCAAATGAGTACCTGGATGCAGTGTGTAAACAAGGCGGTCGGCCGTGGTGCTGGCCACCCACCCCTTCGTGCGCCGTTCTGGCCTTAATAGGTGCTCGCTAACAGCACTTGCCCCAACAGTATTTCAAGGCTATGCGGGGGGTCTTTGTCTTTGTGTGTGCGAATGTGTGTGTGGTCTCCTCGCACAAGAAATCAGACACTCACATCCAAATGTTTCTACGGCCCTTTCAAAGTGCATATTACCCTTTGGGAAATGATCAAATATACGTGTTTAATCACTGCGTAACAAAAAAAATACATTTTGTTCCTGGGTAGTAAGTGTTATTTTATAATTGCTTATGCCTCAAAAGTATAGAAAATGGCTATTATACACTTACTACCCAGGAACAAAAATCGTGTTACATAGTATATCATTATTACGTTCCATTATTCGTCAATCGATCATTGATGAAGGCTTCCTCGTGCCGTGTTGGTCAATGTATAGTGTATAGTGTAGTGTATAGTGTAGTGTATAGTAGTATATAGTAGTGTATAGTGTAGTGTATAGTAGTGTATAGTGTATAGTAGTGTATAGTGTATAGTAGTGTAGTGTATAGTAGTGTATAGTAGTGTAGTGTATAGTAGTGTAGTGTATAGTGTATTGTATAGTAGTGTATAGTAGTGTATAGTAGTGTAGTGTATAGTGTAGTGTATAGTAGTGTAGTGTATAGTGTAGTGTATAGTAGTGTAGTGTATAGTCTAGTGTATAGTAGTGTAGTGGATAGTGTATAGTAGTGTAGTATATAGTGTAGTGTATAGTAGTGTAGTGTATAGTAGTGTATAATGTAGTGTATAGTAGTGTAGTGTATAGTATAGTGTATAGAAGTGTAGGCCCTCCATAGAGCCCAATGTTGTGCACTTACCGACCATTCCCTGTTAACGATTGGCTTGCGACGAACACGCGACTATCAATTTCGGCCAATCGGCGAGCTCCAAAGTGTTCTGACAAGGCCACGGCCAATCAGCGACGTCCATTCATGACCGTTGGGGCATTGTTTGCAATAGGTTATCTGATGCGTTTTGAAGTTGAAACATCTCTTGAATTCTTGGTGTATTTTGACTTTAAACTTTAATTAAATCAATAAGCACGGCTCCCAAAGTGCTCGCAAATAAAGACAAGAAGGTGAGGAAGACAATTAGTGTTTTAACCAAGAAATAAGTAATTGATAAACATGAAAGAGGTGTAAATATAGGTGCGCTGAGTAAGTGAATATGGCCTGCCCTTGTTTAACGACCAAATCACTTAATGACCGGTTTCGTGGAACCAATTACCGTCGTTAAGAGGGGTTCTACTGTAGTTCACAGCGCTGGTCGATTCTATGCCCCCCCCCCACGCCACCAGCCTATTAAAATTGTACAAATCACACCCTGACTAAAACCATCGGGAACCATACTCGAGTGGTACTCTGGCCCCAACTTCCAAAAGCGTGTTTTTGTATCGCATATCTGCATTTCCCATAAATATGCCAAATTCCTCTTGATATGCAAATTATTTTGTCAAGGCGCTCTTCCCCCTCCATTCCAGCATAAATAGTCGCTCCAAGCCTGGGGCGTGCCATTCAGACTCTGTCTACTTGACAGACCTGTTCTCCACCTGAAGACGGCTGCTTGCGTTGTGGCCGAAACGTCGTGAGAATTATTTAATTATAATTTATTTTTATTATTTTATTATTTTCCTTCTACGTGACTTTACCGAAAGAACCAAGACGATTTGTATTTTTTGTTGTTGTTGTTGGAACGTTCTGACCCCGTGACCCCGGACAGGACACCTGTGCAAAAAGAGATCTATAATCTCATCGGATTCCTCCCGCAGTATAAGTCGAGACTCTGATTCTGACCTTCTGAAGCGTGGCTGGGCCCCCCTCACCGCCGAACCCCCTGATCCCACACCCCCCCTTCTCCCCCGTGACCTCTCACCTTGTCCCGCACGTTCTGCCGCACGCGCTCCCGCTCCGCCTCCATCTTGGCATGCTTCTGCTTGCGCTCCTCCTCCTGCTGCCGCAGCGCCTCCCTCCGATCCTCCTCCTTCTTCTGCGCTTCGGGGTCCTTCTCCGCCTGGTCTCCTCCGAGCATCTTCCCCACGTCCTTCGTGGCGCCTGCACCGCACCGCACCGCACCACGCATCACCACACATCACCACGTCACACCGCACCACACATTACCACACATCACCGCACCGGACCGCACCGCACATTACCACACATCACCGCACCGGACCGCACCACACCACACCGCACATCACCACGTCACACCGCACCACACATTACCACACATCACCGCACCGGACCGCACCACACATTACACACATCACCGCACCAGACCGCACCACACATTACCACACATCACCGCACCGGACCGCACCACACATTACCACACATCACCGCACCGGACCGCACCACACATTACCACACATCACCGCACCGGACCGCACCACCATTACCACACATCACCGCACCGGACCGCACCGCACATTACCACACATCACGCACCGGACAGCACCACACATTACCACACATCACCGCACCGGACCGCACCACACATTACCACACATCACCGCACCGGACCGCACCACACATTACCACACATCACCGCACCGGACCGCACCACACATTACCACACATCACCGCACCGGACCGCACCACACATTACCAACATCACTGCACCGGACCGCACCACCACATTACCACACATCACCGCACCGGACCCAACACATTACCACACATCACCGCACCGGACCGCACCACACATTACCACACATCACCGCACTGGACCGCACCACACATTACCACACATCACCGCACCGGACCGCACCACACATCACCACACATCACCACACCGCACATCACCGCATCACACCGCACCGCATCACACCGCACCACACCAGACATCACCACACCGCACATCACCACGTCACACCGCACCGTATCACACCGCACCGCCGCAAAAGGGGACGACGGTGTTCGTGTCCCGTACGATAAACACCGCCGATGAGTCGGCTGCGTACGGCCCGGAAGAATTTCAACATCCTTACGTGCACGCACCATTAATTAATTTATTTATTTATTTCAGAAGCCTGTCCCACCGTTTCCCAGTTGAGAAACAACTGGGCAAGTTTCTCAAATCCCTCCTCGGCCTCTCTTTCTCTCTCTCTCTCTCCGCCCGGCGTTGTGAATGGATACACCGCAGTTCGGCAATCGGCAGAATCGCTTGTGGTGGGGTAAAGTGTGGGCGCTCCCAAATTCTTCCAAGACGTCTGGCCAGCGTGGAACGAGTAAGAGGACAATGAACGCTTCAGAGATGCCTCTCCTTGGAGGATCCTTCCGATAGCAGTGACGACGAGATGTTGACTACCTCACCTGGTATACAGGAGGATTGTGGGTTCGATCCCGACCACGACGCCTGCTGCTGTATATTTGGAGGTTGCGTGTCTCTCTCTCTCTCTCTCCCGTGGTCGCTTGGATTTTTCTCCGGATCCTCCGGTTTTTCCCTCCACATTTAGAATCAACATCACGCGTTTAGAGTATTTGGCTGCTATAATTTTGCACGTGATAAGCCACTTCGTTGAGCTGTCATTGTGGCCTGGTCGCTTCTAAAAAAGAACTACACAGCTCAGTGGGCCTTACCTGCTAAAATGAAATAGTTAAGCTAACAATTGCAGAGCTGCACCTTTATCTAGTATGATTTTACACCGGCCTGCATCATTCACCGGTGTGAATCATTCACTCGCTTCAATCAATCACTGGATTCAATAATTCACTGCATCATGCACCGGCTTGAATCATTCATCGGCTTGCTTCATTCGTAAGCTTACACAATCCACTGACTTTAATCATTCACTGGCTTAAATCAATCCCTGGCTTAAATCATTCACTGGCTTGAATCATTCACCGGCTTGAATCATTTCCCGACTTGCACCATTCACCGACATCGAATCATTCGCCGGCTTGCTAACAACAAAGCTTCGCTCTGTACACACAAAAAAAAACCTCCCGTTGCTCATCATTTTCCCAGGACGCAATCTTAACTCGCTTCGCCGCGGTGTGAGAAGAGCTAACGAGCTGTTGTGAACCACGCTCTCGGGTCTTGTTTGGTGGCCGCTCATTCGGGGGGGGGGTGCCGCTAACGAACGACCCAGCACGACCAATGGAACTTGTCGCTGCGGACACTAATAGGCAGATGTCCCAGCTATCGCGCGCTCTCCATACAAACTACAAATCGCTCAATTAAACAGCATCGGCGCTGCCACGTGAGTTTACCGTTCGTGAGCCTCATGCACATTGACAGTTCATTTATTTAGAAACTGAATTTTTTTTTTGGTGGGGGGCATTAATTTGTAGTAATTTCACCCGTACCTCCGATGTTGCACTGTTGGATACGTACGTGCGGTGCGAAAATAAGTTGAACGCACACACGTCACGGTTTCATCAGGCGATTAGCAGAACTGTGAAAATCTCCTTTGCAGGCACGAGGCTGGAGGAGACGTTCACAAAGCTGGCAACCGGCAAGTGACGGATCGTACGTAAGCCGCTTGTTAAATGTGAGTGGATCGCTGTCCAGCACACCGGGGGTGCTGAAGCGTTCACGAGGGGTGTTCGTTCACGTGACGACGACTCTAAAACGTCCAACGTCAATGCGTCCTTACTCGCGTAGAGACGGGAGTGAGAGATACACAACTTTCGCGACTAAGGATCAACGGGACTGACCTGGCCATTAAGAACTCCCTAAAAGGGTGGAGA
Organism: Lethenteron reissneri; assembly: GCF_015708825.2. NCBI lineage: Eukaryota > Metazoa > Chordata > Hyperoartia > Petromyzontiformes > Petromyzontidae > Lethenteron > Lethenteron reissneri. The sequence goes on from NC_083780.1 coordinate 6,067,127, forward strand.
AAGACAACCAGCCCTCGTTTCGTACCGTCATCAAAGACTTTCCGAGGTTACGCGAGCTTCGTGACGTCCTCCGTTTTTATCGTGTCGCTGGGTGTTGGCTAAAAGCTCACTCGCCTCCTCGATGTGATTGACTCTGTCGGGTGGTGGAGGTTGATTGCTTCGCACATTGACGTGATCCACCACGGGCGATCTATCCCGGATAAAAACTAATTTCGTCCTTGTCGAGTCAGCCGCATGCTCGAGATGAGGCCGTCGCTCAGCCGCCTTGAACGATGGCGATGGTTGCGAGGGCTGAAATGTCCGTCAATGATCGTGCACTGGTCATTGCTTTGTCTAGTTTTTGCACAAACAACAAAACATTCAACGAGCCCGAAACCGGCTGGGTGCTAGTCTGGTCAAATGAATTCCCATGACCGACGCGGCCTTCGTCCGAAATATCTTTACAAAATAAAATAAGGGCTCATACTGTGACAATAAGTTCGCTCGTTGCTCGTTATATTGATTGAATGTTTACGCGCACCGCGAAATATATAATCATAATAATAATGATGATGAATGAGACCCAAGACTATTTTTAAGGAGGGTCCTGCTGCGTTGAGATGTTTGCTCTGTCCCATGAATGGATAAGCACCGCGCCCTGCCGATTGTCTCCCACCCCAGTGGCG
>NC_083780.1:6068291-6163291 GCF_015708825.2 Lethenteron reissneri
TCCTCCCCCCGCCCCCCGCCCCCCGGCCCCGCCCCCCCCAACGTCTCCTCCCCCCCCCCCCCCCCCCCCCCCACCCCACGTCTCCTCCCCCCCCGCCCCCCCCCAGCCCCCCAACGTCTCCTCCCCCCGCCCCCCCCCCGCCCCCCGGCGTCTCCTCCCCCCGCCCCTCCCCCAGCCCCCCAACGTCTCCTCCCCCCTCCCCCGCCCCGCCCCCCGGCGTCTCCTCCCCCCGCCCCTCCCCCAGCCCCCCAACGTCTCCTCCCCCCGCCCCTCCCCCCGCCCCCCAACGTCTCCTCCCCCCTCCCCCGCCCCGCCCCCGGGCGTCTCCACGGTTGCCCCTGGAGACGCGGGCGGCGTCTTGTTGGCGTGTGTCTCATGGCGGCGCTGCTGCCCGATCCGCTGCTGGAGGCGCGGGACCAGGCGCGGGCTCCCCTCAAAGACTTCTACCAGATCGTGGTGACGAGGAACGAGGTGAACGAGGGGGGTGACGAGGCGGGGAGACAGGGTAGAGGAGGAGGGGGACGAAGACGATGGAGAGGGGAGACGGAGGAGAGTGGTTTGTGATGATTTGTAACGGGATCTTTACCGTGTTGTTGTTGTTGTCGTTGGTGATGAGAAGTTTCTGTCAGATCGTGTTGACGAGAGGAGGAGTTGACGAGGTGGGATGTTGTCGTTGTGGTGACCGTGATGGTTGTGGTGAAGAGGAGACGACGCGTAGGGGATGGGGGGTAGGGTGGTGACGAGGTGCCTTGTGGTGATTGTTCTAACAACTTCATTGTAATTTTGTTGACATGATGACAACGATGTTATGTCGTGATGTTGATATTATCTTGTCGATCAGTGTGTGATTGAGGGGATTGTGTTCATAGCGGTGATGTTGATGGTGCCGGCGATGGGGGGAGCGGTGGTGCAACGGTTAGCGCGCTGCGCTGCGAATTGGCGATCCGAGTTCGATTCCCTCTCACGGCCAACACCGGTGACGATATATTTCAACCGATCCTGGGCCACCACTAGGTCGACTCAGCCTCCAATGAGTACCTGGTGCTATATATATAAATATGACACTAGGAAGACAAAGGCGGCCGGGCGTGGTGCCGGCTTTCATAGGTGTGCTACTCGCTAACAGAACTTGCCCCAACAGTGTATTTAGGATGTACGGTGGATATCTGTCTGATGGTGAAGGTGATGTGGTTATATCTGTCTTTTTATCCTGATATACTTGAGCACCATGAGGGTAACAGATGATACACATCAATCAGCCGACCCCCCCCCCCACCCAATGTCATAGTTCTTAACACACCACATTATTACCATATGGAAACCTCGCTAAACCCATAACACCTGGGTGGTTCTGTCCCTATGAATTCACGTCACGTCCTCAGAGTGCAACCTAGCCTGGCACAATCGCAGTGATGACGTCACCGCGTCTGTGGGCTGTTGTTGCAGGTGATATGAATATTAGATGGTGGTGTTGATGGTGCAGGTGATATGAATATTAGATGGTGGTGTTGATGGTGGTGACGGCGCAGGTGATATTAATATTAGATGGTGTTGATGGTGGTGACGATGGAAATGGTCCAGGTGATATGAATATTAGATGGTGGTGCAGGTGATATGAATATAAGATGGTGGTGGTGATGGTGGTGCAGGTGATATGAATATTAATTGGTGGTGATGCGGGTAATATGAATATTAGATGGAGGTGGTGCAGGTAATACAAATATTAGATGGTGGTGGTGATGGTGGTTGGTGATGGTGGTGCAGGTGATATGGAGGTGGTGGCAGGTCTCTCTGCGTCACGTGGGTCGGAGCACAAGACCCGGGGAGACGAAAGAGACTCACGCGGAGTTTCTGGAGGACAGAGTCCTGCAGGGTGAGGACACACGGGGAGACATGGGGGGAGGTGAAACACCGGGGGAGACACAGCGCAATACGGGGAGACACATTTCGTGAGACACGTTGTGAGACACGTTGCGAGAAGCGGTGGGACACGAGGAGACGTGGGACTACTTGAGGTAGAGACATGGCGGGAGACGAGCGAGAGACGATGAGATGCAGAGATACGCAATCAGGTGACAAAACGAGGGAACACGGAGGGAGACACAGGCATCAGCATAGGGGAGACAAAGGCGGCTGGTCGTGGTAGCTGCTGACCAAACCACCTCCCTCCTAGGTGAACCGTATAGTAGGTTATACGGGCGGAGTATCTTTGTGTGCGTGAGTAGTGGTGGGCGCCGAATCCGTCGATTCCCGCTCACGGCCAACACCAGTTGCAAATAAATTTTTAACCGGTCCTGAACCTCCCTTAGTATGTACCGTGTATGTTGAACTTCTTTCGCATCGTACGTAGCCAACCGTGCTAATTGGAGGTGCGGCAAAGAAAAAACAACAAATTAAACGCAGAGAGTAGTTCGAAAGAAGTGAGTCTTCAATGTAGATTTCAAAGTGCGCAGCTCCAGTGGCTTCCTAACATCGGAAGGAAGAGCGTTCCAGACGGCCGCAGAAGCGCGTCTGAAAGCGGGCGATGCGTTTCAACGGCGACTCGGCCTCAAACGAGTACTTGGCGATCGGGAGACAAAGTGCGGCCGCGCGTGGTTGCTGGCCACACCAGCCCCCTCATGCGCCGCGCCGGCCTTCATAATCGGTGTTCGGCTAACGGCAACTTTCCCCAACAGTTCATCAACGGCAATGGGCGGTCTTTGTCTTCTTCTCCTCTCTCTCTCTGAGGCACACTTATTTATTATAACTTTACACTCAACGCAGGCCAATGTATACAACACTTGAAGGGGTAACGGCCCCTTCACCCGTCTAACAGGGAGACCCCACTAACTCTAGCCCGGCTAGCCTGCTCCCAGGTCCTACACTCGAGAGCTAGGGGAGGCTCGCTGATCCAGCTCTGGCCAAGCTGGGATCACGGCACCCTTAGCCAACCAGACCGGCTCTTACAAGAGCATCGGCTCTGGGCTCTCGGGGCCACGCCACTGGCTTGCCCTGGTCGGTCCTGAGAAGGACAGCGAGCCAGGGGAGTACCAGGGCCTATCTAGCCAGTCTTCACTGGTTAAGCTGAATACCACCGGCTCTCCGCCTTATATAGCAACTCCTCCCCGAGGGGTGGGGCCGTGGGGGATCACAGCGCCGTTACAGCCCCCCAGGGCTAACCGATGCGGACGTGGATGTAGGCACCCTTACGCGTGCGGGCGTAACCACCCCGTGTGTGTTTGTTTGTCCTCCCGTAACACCCCTACAATGTGTGTCCCTCAGGCCGCGTGCTCGCCGTGTTCGGGCCCGAGCTGCTGTCGAGAGCCCAGGACGCGTGCTCGGGCCGCCACGACTTCATGTCGCGCCTCCCCGCGCCGCTCGGCGTGCGCGTGCTCGCGCTGCTGCGCCTCGAGGACCTGCAGAGCGTGGCGCGCACGTGCACGCGCCTGCACGCGGTGCGAGGGTGGTGTGGGGGGCACAGGGAGGGGGGTTCGAGGGTGGCGTGGGGGGCACGGGGAGGGGGGTTGGAGGGTGGTGTTTGGGGCACGGGGAGGGGGGTTCGAGGGTGGTTTGGGGGGCACGGGGAGGGGGGTTCGAGGGTGGTGTGTGGGGCACGGGAGGGGGGTTCGAGGGTGGTTTGGGGGGCACGGGGAGGGGGGTTCGAGGGTGGTGTGGGGGGCACGGGGAGGGGGGTTGCACGGGGGGGACACGGTGGAGACAAGCAGACGAGGGAAGACATGGGCACTGCGGTCGGCCAGATGTTAACTACCTCGCCTGCTATACAGGAGGTCGTGGGTTCGATCCCGACTCTGACGGTGCCCACTGTATATTTGGAATTTGCGTGCATCTCGATCATCACGGTGGTTAAATGTTAACTACCTCGCCTGCTATACAGGAGGTCGTGGATTCGACCCTGACGCCTGCTGCTGTATATTTGGAGTTTGCGTGTGTCTCTCATCATCATCACGGTGGCTAGGAGATGTTAACTACCTCGCCTGGTATTCAGGAGTTCGTGGGTTCGATCCCGACCCTGACGCCTGCTGCTGTATATTTGGAGTTTGCGTGTGTCTCTCATCATCATCACGGTGGCTAGGAGATGTTAACTACCTCGCCTGGTATTCAGGAGTTCGTGGGTTCGATCCCGACCCTGACGCCTGCTGCTGTATATTTGGAGTTTGCGTGTCACTCTCTGCCGTGGTCGCGTGGATTTTTCTCCGGGTCATCCGGTTTTTTCCCCTCCACATTCAGACTTAACATGCGTTTGTAGTATTTGTCTGCTATACATTTCCACAAGAGCCACTTCGTTGAACTATCATTTGTGGCCAGGCCGCCTCTGAAAGAGCTGCACAGCTAAGTTGGGCCTTATCTGTCAAACTAAAAAGTTTATATTTTAGGGGGCAAAATCATACACAGCGAGAGACTCACAGAGGGGATGCGGGAAGGCACACGGGGAGCAAAGGGAGACAAAAGGGGGAAGGCACAATGGGACACACAATACAATGGGACACACAATACAATGGGGCACGCGTGTCCCGTGTGTGTGCGCGTGTGTGTCCATCAGCTGTGTGAGAGTGACGCGCTGTGGGAGGCTGTGTGCTGCGGCTGCGATGGCTCCTGCTCGTCGTCGTCGTCCTCGCATCGCGAGTCTCTGCGCGCCTTGGCTGCGGACATCGGCTGGAAGAAAGTCTTCTTCTCCAGCAAGCTCCACCTGCAGCTGCAGCTGCGGCGACGACGCCAACGCAACGACAACAGCGACATAAACGACGCACAGCAGCTTGCGCTCCCGGCACCGGAGGCCGTCCCAGCGAATTGATCTGCGCCCGCTCGCTGGCGTGCCCGCAGGAAATCGCAGTTTTTTTCCCTGCTCGTTGCTTGGTGGAACGGCGGTTGAAATGTGTTTTTTTGGTGGAGAGCGGATGGTTTCTTTTGTCATGCTTTTGGTGGAGGAAGAGTTGGGGGATTTTTTTTCCGTGGTTTGTTTTCGATGCAAATGCGGATTCTGCCGATTTTGTGAGGTTTAATTTCTGGAGTGAGTTAAGGAGGAAAGACCGTTTTTTTTGTTAGCCACCGTTTCTGTTTACATCGGTGAATGAGGTTAAATGAGTTTTGGCGGAAAGGACTGTTTGCCGTGGGTTTTAGGTGAAAGGGAGCCATGGTTTCCGTTTACATCGGTCAATGAGGTTAAATGAGTTTTGGCGGAAAGGACTGTTTGCCGTGGGTTTTAGGTTTAAGTTTCATTTTATATTTAAAAAAGGGGGGGGGGGGGGTGGTAGTTTTACCCGCATTTGAGGAAAGGTGGTCGATGCCAGATTTAGGTTCTGAAGTTTCCATGGAATTGTACGAAATGATTTTGAACAAGTGCACTTCTTCAGGAACTGCTGACAGTAATGCACATAGGGTCGAGTGGTTTTATTCTTTTGTGGTTTTCAAAACATATGGCTTTCTGGCCTGTACTGTTACTCTGTTAGGGTGGGGGCTTTTTCTCTCGTCAGTTACAGATGTTATTGTTTGTGTTTGGCATTAGTCTCGCTAATGGCCCCCAGAGTGTAGTCTCCATATACATGGCTCCCAGAGGCAGACTTTGCAGCTGTGAGCATCGGTGACTTTACCGTGCTGGCAATCCACAGTCGTCTCTCTCCGTCTCATCGCTGTCTGTCGCGGCGGTCACGTTTGCTCGAATATATTTTGATGGTGACGTAAGACAAGAGGACCACAATGCAGTTCTTCAGGAACTCTTGATGGTTTTTGCATAGTGCACAAAGGCAAAGTGTTTTGTACGCGTCGCTGTCTGTTTTTGGTGAGGGGGGGGGGGCCGAAACACATTTAACATTGCCATCCTTTTCTAATTGTGCAATTCGTTCATTAAAATCGCTTCTAAGAGATGCGTTGAATTGTATCAGAATCGATGGAAATGCGATGTTTTGTCCGTTTGCACGTACAGCGCACTGACACGACTCTACAGATTTAAACGGCTGTAGATTCAGTGAGCCGTGTGGTCTTTCTACTGCCGGATGCAGGCATCCCCAACACAGTCACCACTCACCATCCCTCAGTCCTGATATGCCACAATGCATCGCACTCTCTCCTTCCTGCAGACAAACCGATTTCATTGCTCCATCTCTGCAGCGGACGTACTCATTGGCCGCCATTCCCTGTAGCCATGACCGGCTCAAGCCCCCGGACTTTTCTCAGCAACATTTACAGTTTGGATTTACACGGTGGCGTCGACTGGACATCTGTGAAAAATTCGCTTTGTAGCTCATCGGATTCCTCCAGAATAAATCGTCTGAGTCTGGTGTCTAAAATACAACGGAATCTTAGTCCACTGTGGTGGGATTATACTGGTAGGAACCTCTTGGTTACACCAGCCCACAGGGGATTATTGTGTCCGTCTGTCCGTCGTGCATCCAAAAATGGGAGGGGTGGGGCTGGGTGGAGAGGGGAGGGTGGGGAGGGGCTGGGTGGGGAGGGTGGGGCTGGGTGGGGGCTGGGTGGGGAGGGGCTGGTCACCCCGTGGTGCCCTTATAAAACTCAACGTTTAACCTACTCACGCCGGCTTGTGCCCGCCCTCACAGTCGGGCATATTTGCGGAATACACCACGCCGCCGTTGACCCTGGCCATTGACCGAGCAACCCAACGTTCCTACCAGCTCCCTCCGCAGGAATGTGTTTTATTCCAGAGGTAGTCATATGTATGTCTGAGGTTCTCGCCGTGTCTCTGTGGGTCTGTGTGTGTAAGGGTCGGGTCTCCATGGTGAGTCTACGGAACTACGATTCTTTGGCTGTCTCCGAGTCAATAACAACACGGACGTATAGAGCGGTGTCTAAATGCGACCGCGTCTGGACATCTGTTTAAAAGATCTTCATAGTTCATCAGATTCCTCCAAGATAAATATTCTCATTCTGATCTGAAGATGTCGTACACAAGCAGTGGCCATATTTATTTTGTAGAGAGTGGCCATCAATTGTAGGCAAAGTAGAAGAGGAAAATCTCGAGCAGGGAGTCGTCAGCACGGATGGCTGGTGGGGGGCGGGGGCATTTCCAGACAGTGGGGGCAGCAGAAGAGCAGGAGTAACCTCCCACGGAGCGAGGGCGTTCTCATTCTGTCTCTCGTTGCAGGTCTCTCGTATTAAGGCAGAGGAAATCCTAGATGCATGACGACAACCACGGACTAAAACACAACGAAATGCACATTAAAGTTTTGAACAAAAAACATTGATTTTTTACTTTTTTTTGGTTTATAAAGTGATATCATTTCTTGTCGCAACACCAGTGGTTAAGTTAAAGAACCAGGGACGGTGGGGGGGGCCAATCAGGAATGAGGAGGGGGGGGGGCAATTTCAGAAGCTACCCCACTCCCCCCCACCAAATGAACCCCCCACGCCAGTACAATCACAAGTATATAACGCCCGTCTCTAAAATGATCAAGTGAGAAAATACGATCGTTAAGCGAGCGGTTTACAACACAAAAGATACAGAAGCAAAACAACAAATCTGCCGCTCTTAAAATTACACAAGTGGCAGTTTGCGGTTTCAGATTCGGTTAAAAATTATTTCCTCAAACACGTCGCAGTGGGCAGAAACGGCCACCCGTCTTTGGTCACTGGAGCGGTGATGTCACCACCACCACCATCATCATCACCACCCCCATCTACTCCACCGTCAACCTCCAACACCCATCAATGTCGACATCACCAGTATCGCAGCCACCACTGCCACCATCACTACCGCCTCCCTCTTCCGCAAGCAATTCAATGCAATTCTCATCACTGGACGCGTGGGGCCTGCTTAGCGTTAGTGGAAACTGCGTTTTCTTTTCGAGAACATTTGGTTCCAACATAAAGCATTGGAAGCCAAGGCCCTGCCAACACTTTCACGCGAGCGATGCGCACGTGCAATCAGAAACGTTCGCTCGGTCGGTAGAAACACCGAAACTTTACTTTGTCCGCGGCGCTGTCTTGACCGATTACTCGGAAGCATTTCTGTGAAAGAGCAGCTGCCGCTCGGAGTGCCTCTGGGAGAAATCGCAGATGCCACTCATTGGTAACCGCGACCCGTGTCCTTAGAAAAAAGAAAAACGCGAGAGCTCCGTGAGATAAAAGTGCGGAGTTCAGGCCACCCCTCTCGAGGAGCAGCGAGTCATCTGTCTGTCCCCAATCAAAACGAGATGTCAGATCGAGAACTTTTAAAGACACAACAGTGTTTTTTTGTTTTCCCGGAACCCACCCCCCCGAGTCTCAAAGACTCCGGTCATCCTCGGAACAGCGGCAGCTTTTGGCTAACCATTGAAACAAAAGACGGTCACCGCATCGCGCGGCGCTTTCAGATGCGCTTCTGCGGCCGTCTGGAACGCTCTTCCTTCCTATATTAGGGGCCACTGGAGCGGTGCACTTTGAAATCATCATCTAGATTCTAGATTGACACTCATTTCTTTAGAACGGCGTTTTGTGCTTACGTTTTTTTGTCCTTCCCCCGCACCTACGATTAGCACGGTTGGCTACGTATGGTGCAAAAGAAGTTCAACATACACAGACATAAAAAAAAAATCAGCTGTAAAGTTTTTTGCAAAAAGGGGCGATGTAGCCTGCCAGTAAATATGCAGGCAATGTTTCAGCATTGGGATGTTTGGCTGATACCGGTTGCATTGTTCATTTTCTTTTCGCGATGGTCGGGGGGAAATCGGAGAACGAGGAGGAAACCCACGCAGAGCAGGCGCGGGGGGGGGGGGGGGGGGCGGTTAGTGAAGAATGCACAAACCCCAAGCGGGAAGGCGCACCGAGACGGGAATTGAACCCAGGCCCTTGATCGACGCGAGCCGCGAGCGTTCACAACGCGTTCACCACCACCACCACCAGGCTCGAGTCGGCAGCAAGAACGCAGCTCCCCGCACTCGACACGAGCGCACGGGGCCAAACAAGGCATCGTGAGACGCCAAAGTCAAGGGGGCGCTGGGTGTGAACACGTCGGCTGGGAGAGTTCGCGATGCACTGGTGTGGATCAATATATCGATTGTCTTAAGCTCACGGCGTTCGTTTGCCTGCAATGGACGGCGCGCGCGTGCGTCAAGTCGACGTTTTGTCGATTCGTCCTACGAAATAGGTCCAACACGTCAACTCACCGCAGCCACTCGAGACCGCTACATTCACAGCGATGCCGAGAAAAAAATGTTGATTCTTAAATTGAATCACACCCCCCCCCCCCCAGATTCGGCAGGTGGACGCCACGTGAACAAGGTGGCAGACAGGCAAAGGCCCATTCTGCCATGCTGATGATCGCTAACAACGGTGAAACGCAAAGGCAGTTCAAGGCGTCGGGCGCGGCTCGACGTCGCGTTTGGCTTTCCCCTTTTGAAGCGTTGCTAGCGGTGGTAACACCGACAGGCCAATGAAAGGCCACGCTACTGCATCACGCACGCAGGGTCTATTGGGCCGAACGGGGAGCGTGCTTTTGCCATGCACCACCCCCCCCCAAACTCCTGACCACCGTCAACCAACTGCCATAGAAACGTTTTGTGCTTAAGTTCATAAAGTCGGCCGCAGTTTTGTGCTATAAACGTTGAGGCTTGTCGGTGAAGCCCACGTGAGTTTTTGCGCCGGGAGGGGGTGGGGTAACCTGCTACGGCCCACGGGCCACGGAGGGGACTACACGACTTACGTTGCAAATGGCCCCCCCCTGCAAACGACGACAGCGACGTCACCACCAAGCAGCGTGGGTGCGCCGATCGCGAAGAAGAGGGTCGCGTATCGAAATTTCGGCGCGCCTCGGTCACCCGTAAAAGGTGAGAGCGAATCATATTCCGCGTTTGATAACGTCGAGGTGGAAATGTGTGGTAGATCGTGAAAAGGGTTTACGTACTTCAGACCTCAAGAGGTAACTCGTCAGCCCACCCCCCCAGACTCGTCAATTTACCAATCATCTGACGCGCGCGGCGTGTTCGACAAGTTCAGTTTCGAGTGGTGGGAGCACGAGGAACGGAGTCTGCAGCAACAACAACAAAAAACAAGTGCCGAGAGGGCGACCCCTTCTCCTGTTTACATCCCTGAGCCAAGAGTGGATATTCCACATTCCTATGGTGGGGGCCAGACTGTGGTAAGGGTTTATTGACCCCCCAAAGGGGCGATGGGCAGAGGCAAGTCAACCCCCACGACCTGGATTTTAACCCCAAATGGATCGGATCGGTTACAACCACTGTGGCAATAGGGGGTTCGTTTTTGCACTAATTCGGCCGTCTGTCGATACGCGACCCCACCGAGCAATACAACCACTCGGCGCTAATTTCACCGCCGCGTGAGGCGTTCGCGGAATGGCTCCGGCAAGCCATCGCCACGTGCTGTTCGGCACGATGTCCGGCGTTTCGCGCTACGTGCTTGTGAGATAAAAAAAAACGATAAACGCTTATTGTCCCCGCTCAAGATCACGTTGTATGCACTCTCAAATGACGGCAAACACGCGTGCATTTTGGAAACGGGAAAATTCGAATGTAGTTAATAGATTTTGCGATGAACAATCGCCCGTCCTAGTGCCCCTTTTTGCCAAAGTTCGTCGCGGAAAGACGGACAAAACAACTTCGGATAAAGAGCGACATTGCGCGCTGTACGCGTGCCGTGTAAAACGGCCGGATGCGCAAATTGCACTTTTGAAATTTTGATATACAGAGTTTGATTGATTTGATCCTCGTTTGAGGGAGTAAGTCAAGTGGTGGTGCGCGAGTCCGTGCCAAACCAAGCAGAACAGAAGCCCGAATCGGCACGGCACCACGAGTTCCCGTTAAGGACTCGAAACCCGCCGCGGCATTGCTTTCAGCTGTGAAACTCTGGACCACGTCTTTTTTTGGTGTTTCTTTAAAGTGAAATGTCAAATCTTCCCTCCCCTATGTCTATGGGAGCTTTTTTCCAGTATCCAAAATGATGACTTTTTACTGTCTTTTGGCGTTCTCTGGTCGAACACTGGTGAGACAAGGCCATAAACAGGGGTGGGGAACCTTTTTTCTGCCAAGGGCAATTTGGATATTTATAACATCATGTTGCTATGAAAAAAGCTCCTAGATTTATTGAATTTCGAGTCGTGCAGTTGCCTTGGCAGGGCCAGACCAAATGATTTTGCGGGCCTTATACGGCCCGCGGGCCGGACGTTCCCCACCCCTGCCATAAAGAATGCTGCCTCTGGTGTAGGCCAATCAGTTTCAAAGACAATTACTATATTACGAGATAATGTTTTGCCACAAGTACGTGTGGTTAATGCAGACCTGATGCCTTGCGAAAGGCACCTATTTGGTGTTTGAACAGCTAAACGCCCGTCTTCTCTCCCCCTGTCTGTGACCCTGAGCCAGCTGTGGAAATTTCCACATTCCCATGGCGGGAGCGAGAGATATCAAATTCGGCAACAACAACAACAACAACAACAACGGCAGTAATGTTAAACATTTGAAACTTGCGCAACAAAAAACAACGACATCAGACAAGCCATGAGAAACGAACATTTTTGAAATGCGATTTGGGAACGAAGCGGCGTGAAAGAGACCGTGAGAACGAACGCGGCTGGCCGCTAAACGCCCCAGAACATGGGACACAACAACGCAGAGCAGTGCTGGTGGGGGGTGGGGGGTGCGGGGAGAACAGTGGCCGTCGGCGCTGGGGCGATTGCAGCGTCGCCCCCGGGGGTTTGCCGGCTGGGGGGATTGCCGGAGCAGAGAGCCGAGTTTCCGAGCGTGCAGGAGAAGCGCGCGGCGTGGTGCGGAGGCAGACGGTGCGGTACCACCCAGCGGAGCGACGCTTACCGCCCCAGCAATGTCACGCAGTGCCAACGGGGCAATGCCAGGCATTGCTAGGCCATGTAACGCATTCCTAGATAATACCATGCGCTACTTTGCAATACTAGGCATTGTTTGGCATTACTAGGCAATGCCATGCATTTGCTAGGCATTGCTGGGCAATACCAGGTAGTGCGAGGCGGTACTGAGCAGTGCCGGGTGGTGTCGTGCCAGGCTGGGTGCCCCTCACAGGAGCCAGGAGAGTGGCACCCAGTTGTGCGTCTCCCCGGCGGTGCGCACGGCGCTGGCGATGAGGGTGGCGCTGTCGTGCGTCACCTCGTTCACCACGACGAGGTCGACGAGGTGCATCACCGAGGCCTGCAGCTCCCGGGACTCCGCCTGCACGCGCGCGTGGTGGGTGGGTGGGGGGGGTGGACGCCCAGAATTCACCACCGTGGCAGAGGTCGAAATCGGGTACCCGATACCTGTACCCTAACCGATACTCGGCTACTCGTAGGCCGTGAGTCACTGGTGAGTAACCGTTTGTCACTCATTTGCCAACGTCTTGTCTCTTCTCACATTTCAAGTTTCTAGAATCAACCCACCCGCGCCTGCAACATGGCTTCATCCCAGAGGTCGCAATCGGGTACCCGTACCCTACCCAATACCCAGCCGGGTACGGGTAGCCGGGTATCGGGTAGGGTACGGGTACCCATTTGCGACCCTGGTGCGGCCGGGTACGGGTAAGGAATCAAAACCCGTTTGCGACCTCTGCACCGCGGCCACCTGTATTTAACCGCCAGAGAACTTGAATCGATCACCGCACGGACCTTTAATCCGCTGTTTCTACCGTATAGAAACGTTTGCACCGTTCCTGCTGTACATCTGTTCTGCCTGGTTTGTGCTGTCCATCTCGCGCCGTTCCGTTTGTACCGTCGATCTCGCTAGCTCCATTAGCCGATGGGTATCATTTGGCTAGACTCTGAATAATCTATTCTCGCGGACAAGAATCAGTAATGAAATCTGTAAATGACGAGAAAAAGCCATAATCATAATGGAATAATAGTGCACAGACATGCGTAACGCACACACGACCTCTGTGCATTATGTAAAAGCCATCAGCAGTTCCTGACCCAGTGCACTATGGTCCTCTTGTCTAGCTGTGTCACTGCTGGTGTCGGTCGCTGGTGTCGCATTCGTGCAAAAGTATTTTGATGCCACAGTGGCAAGATGCTATCTCCCTCGCATGGTATGCAGGAGGTCGTGGGTTCGGTTTAAACCCTGACGCCTGCTGTGTATTTGGAGTTTGCATGTTTCTCTCCCCGTGGTGGCATGGAATTTTCTCTGGGTCCTCCGGTTTTTCGCTCCACATTTAGAAACATGCCCTTAGAGTATTTGGCTTTTATAAATTTCCACATGATAAGCCACTTCGTTGAGCTATCATTTATCATAGCCAGGTCTTGATTTAAAGCTTTCGTGACTGCAGGGATTCATATTCTTGGTTCTTTCGGTAAAGTCACGTAGAAGAGAAATAATAAAATAATAAAAATAATATAAAATAATATAAAATAATATAAATATAAAACAATGTTTTATATTTATATTAAGAACCAAGAATATACATAGCCAGGTCGTTTGTGAAAAAGACCTATAGAGCTCAGTGGGCCTTACCTGGCAAAATAATACCATACTATGCAGTTCTTGAGTCATTTGAAACACGAGATGCAATGTTCGATATTTACTTAACCCTCGTTTGCCCTGGAGCAACTACAATGTCCCTTTCACCCAACACACACACACAATGCAAACCTGCAAGAACTCCTCTCTAGCAGCTACGCACCCAGGCTGAAAGTCTCGGCCTCTCCCTATGTCGTGTGATGCCACGTCAACGAACGGCGGCTCACGAGGTGCGATCGTGTGACCCGTTGGGGGACTGGTCACGTGACGCCGGTACCTGGAAGGCCTCGCCGATGCTGGCTGGCGGAGCCACGAACACGACGAAGGGCGCAAAGTCGGGCGAGCGTAGAACCTTCAGGGCCTGGGGACATGACACGCAACTCCAGGTCATGGACCAGGGGGTCGACTGACCCTCACTCGCTCGCTTGCTCACCTCACAAAGTCAAGCAGAACCTCTGGAATTAAATTCAATTGAATTTGCGCTTTCTTACAGCACGAGGCTATCACGAAGGTGCTGTGTTTCACAGGAGAGTATTAGTCTGCTGTAGTTTCACAGTAGCGGGGCAATGTTGGTATGGGGCTTTGACCCAATGAGGTAAAATGAGAGTTTTCGTGTCTAGACCATGACCTCAGCACACAGTGGCTTCGAGTAACGTCACGGAATTCTGAACGTCAACTATGAAACAGTGGCACTATTAACCAGGACGGCCGCTGGGTTCGAACCAAGAATCATCTGTATATGAATGACAAACGCGCGGGGAGAGTACTTTATTTTCTTTTGTGACATAAATGCAATTTTTTTTATTAGAGACCACCTAGGACAACACGCAGCATCCAAGGGAACTGGTTCATGGAATTCCATGCAATAAAGATGCACATGGCTTCAGATTCATAGCGCACACAGGCACTCCATCTCCTACATACGCACCTTCTATTTAATGCTCGCAGCAAGTGACACTACATCATCACATACAGGAAGTGATGTCATACTTTAAGGAATCTCACGAAGCACACAGGAAGTGACCTTGCATGCTATGCACAGGAAATTACCTCACACCACGCACATTCACTTCACATGGTCCACAAAGAAAGTGACCTCACACACCGTGCACAGGAAGTGACCTCACACAGCTCAAGCAGGAAGTGACCTCACACAGCGCAAGCAGGAAGTGACCTCACACAGCGCACGCAGGAAGTGACCTCACTGCGCACGCAGGAAGTGACCTCACTGCGCACGCAGGAAGTGACCTCACACAGCGCACGCAGGAAGTGACCTCACTGCGCGCGCAGGAAGTGACCTGACTGCGCGCGCAGAAAGTGACCTCACTGCGCGCACGCAGGAAGTGACCTCACTGCGCGCGCAGGAAGTGACCTCACTGCGCGCGCAGGAAGTGACCTCACTGCGCGCGCAGGAAGTGACCCCACTGCGCGCGCAGGAAGTGACCTCACTGCGCGCGCAGGAAGTGACCTCACACGGCACCCATAGGAAGTGAGCTCACGGCTGGTGCGCAGGGCAGCGCTCACCTGCGGTTGCACATCGAGCACGCACACGGCGTCTCCCTGCATGATGTCACGCACACACTGGAGGCGCAGTCCCAGCATGGCCTCCCCGTGGTTCCCGTACTCCACCATCTCCCCACGCGTCACCCACCCACGCATCTCCACGTCCGACACCAGCTGATACGGGCCAGAATCTTGCGCAGCCCCACCCGCTGTCCCCGGTGCCGCCCCTGCCCCGGAGTTGGGGGCAGCGTCGCCGTTCGGAGAGGTCGGGTGCTCCGTCGTGTCTGAGGGAGTTCGGGGGAAAAAAATAAACTTGACCGATCCCGCTGGCGTCAACGCAGCGAGCCCGTTGGCGGTTCTTTGACAGTTACAGGCTGGTCGCCGATGGGCTCTGCAGCCGAGATAGAGAATGCCGCCTGTCCACTTGCGGAGTGATCTCCCTTCTCCAGATTTATCCCGATTGCGCAATGAGCAGTGCGTCTTCGCGAGCCAACGAATCCATTTGGAACGCTCGCAGAGGGCAGCGCGACCCTTTGGCGTTAGTGAAACAGCCCGTGGAAGTGGACGTCACAGAGCTTCCACCATTATCCTTTCGTCATGTGACATCCGTTCCACACCCTGTGAGATGCATGTTCAAATAAAAAAATGAATGTGACGGTTCTTTTGTGCAGTCGTAGGCGACCGGTCTGACAACACCTGACTGTCTAAATCAGCTGGGGGCCGATGAAATCGGAATCCAAACTCGGCATCTCAGCAGTGCCGGCTCCACATCTCCTGAGCAACCGGGCCTCACTCGGCGTTGCCCTCAAACCAACCCATAACCTCGCGTTCCTCACCGCCACGGTGGCGAGATGTTAACTCACCCGCGGCCTGATATGCAGGAAGTCGTGGGATTGATCCCAACTCACGACGGCTATATAATTGGAGTTTGCATGTTCACTCTCCCCGTGGTCTCGCGGATTTTTCTACGGGCCCTCCGTTTTTTCCCTCCGCATTAAGAATCAACGTGCATTTAGAGTATTTGGCTGCTATAAATGTCCACGTGATAAGCCACTTTGTTGAGCTATCATTTGTGGCCAGGTCGCATCTGAAAACGAGCTACATAGCTCAGTGGGGCCTTACCTGGTAAAATAAATAAATATTAAGTTTAGTTTGGTAGAGTAGTCCCTCAGTTAAAAGCGACATCGGTTCACAGTTTTTCGGGTTTTGTTTCCGCCTCCCATAGGACTCCATGGTTTCGACAAATTTTAACATTTTGATTAACGGCATGTTTACTTTACGATACGCGGGTGCCAATTTCAGCCAATCAGAGCGCTCGTAAGTGGGCTGAGCCATGCCCTCAGCCAATCAGCGACACCCATTTATGAGCTTTAGGCCTTGAGACTGGTTTTATTGACATTACGTTTTGTGCGTTGGCAGCAGAAACGGCTCTCTGGCTTTGAATGGATTAATGCTATCAACATACAATTCCTCTATTCGATTCATAGTAATTTCAGTTAAAAGTAGCTTTCGTGGAACGAATTAAAAACGTTAACCGAGGGACTACTGTATCTGTAGGCAAGGCACATTACTCACAGAGCACCGGAGTCTTGAACGTGTCAGGGTCGGTGGAGAGCAGTACGGTCTTAATATGACTCCTGCCGACACCGGGAGCTCCTGGGGGGAGTGGGGAGGGGGAAAGAGAGAGGGTGGGAGGCAGTCAGGCATAGGCAGAGAGGAACAGAGGAAGGGTTTCTGAGCCTGACGTCGCAGCAAGCGAAATATCCGTGGGCTGTGCTCATCTCACCCAGCAGCACGAGGGTTCTCCGTGGGAACGGAGGAAGCTTGACGACTTCCTCGTACGACAGCGTGTCCAGATCGTCGAACACTGCGCACCGCACGCGCACCGCACGGGCAGAAAGCAAATATCGAGTGGGTGAGCGAGCAGGCAAGCAGGCGAGGAGACGCGCAGGCGAGACAGCAAGTGAATAAACGAGTAGGTGAGCGAGTAAACACGCAGGTGAGCGAGCAAATGATGTATGATGTATGCACAGCACGTAACCAACCGTGCTAATCGGTCGGCTACGTACAGCGAGGACTAGGTGCGTAAGCAAGTGCGGGAGTAGACTCGCTGGCGAGTGGGTGACTACACGCTGGTGGGTGGGTGAGTCGACTTGCTGGTGAGTGGGTGGGTAGACACGAAGGTGAGTGGGTGGGTAGACACGGAGGTGAGTGGGTGGGTAGACACGGAGGTGAGTGGGTGGGTAGACACGGAGGTGAGTGGGTGACTACACGCTGGTGAGTGGGTGGGTAGACACGGAGGTGAGTGGGTGGGTAGACACGGAGGTGAGTGGGTGGGTAGACACGAAGGTGAGTGGGTGACTACACGCTGGTGAGTGGGTGGGTAGACACGGAGGTGAGTGGGTGGGTAGACATGGAGGTGAATGGGTGGGTGGATACGCTGGTGAGTGGGCGAGTCGACTCGCTGGTGAGTGGGTGGGTAGACACGAAGGTGAGTGGGTGGGTAGACACGGAGGTGAGTGGGCAGGTAGACATGGAGGCGAGTGGGTGTGTGGACACGCTGGCGAGTGGGTGAGTCGACTCGCTGGTGAGTGGGTAGACACGGAGGTGAGTGGGTGAGCGAGTGGGTGGGTCGACACGGAGGTGAGTGGGTGGGTAGACACGCAGGTGAGTGGGTGGGTAGACACGGAGGTGAGTGGGTGAGCAAGTGGGTGGGCAAGGGCAGTTGTACCCGAGCAGTGCTGGGCCATGTAGGGTCCACGCAAGCCTTTGGCCCGGATCAAACCCAGGAAGCTGGACTTGGGCTGAGGCTCGACAGGTTTGGAGCTCACGCTGTGACTGAGAGAGACAAACAAGACAAAGACCCCCCGTGTAGCCTTTAATGGACCATCGGGCCAAGTGCTGTGAGCGAGCGCCTCGAAAGGCCAGTACGGCCGCCTTCGGGGTGCCGCAGTGGCGAGATGTTAACTCCCTCGCCTGGTATGCAGGAGGCCGTGGGTTTGATCCCGACCCTGACGCCTGCTGCTGTATATTTGGAGTTTGCGTGTCTCTCTCCCCGTGGTTGCGTGGATTTTTTTCCGGGTCCTCTGGTTTTTCCCTCCACATTTATAAACATGTCTTTTAGATTATTTGGCTGCTATAAATTGCCACGTGATAAGCCACTTAGTTGGGCTATAATTTGTGGCTAGATCGCTTATGAAAAAGAGCTATATAGCTCAGTGGGCCTTACCGGGTAAAATAAATATTGTTTTTCGTTTTTTTTAATACGGCAGCAACGAACTTTGCTGGACGTCCTTGTACTGACGAGTCCCAATTATGACAAAGCCACGACAACATAACCACCACACAGTCAGTCACCTCCTTTGAGCTGAAGGTCTGGAGCTATCATTTGTGCTCAGTGGGTCTTACCTGGTACAAGCCAAAAAAATTGGTTTAGTGTCCCCAATGCTGATGTTTTCACCCCATACCAGGTACTTATTTTAAGACTGAGTTGACCTGGATTGTGCCCAGGTCCGGTTCAGATATTTCACGACACTGATGTTAGCTACTGTGCTACTGTGGGGTTCAGTAGTACAGTGTGCAAATCGTTGCACCACCACTCCCCGCATTCACACACAAACATGCATACACACGCGTACACTAACACAACAGAAGCCAGTGATATACCAACCCAGTCCTGGGACCTCCCCTAGGTCGACGCAGCCTTCGATGAGTATCCGGTGCGATGTGTGTAAACAT
The DNA here is from genome assembly GCF_015708825.2 of Lethenteron reissneri. NCBI lineage: Eukaryota > Metazoa > Chordata > Hyperoartia > Petromyzontiformes > Petromyzontidae > Lethenteron > Lethenteron reissneri. The sequence continues at coordinate 6,086,939 of NC_083780.1, forward strand.
CAGTACTGGGAAGAGTGTTTCTACCACCCCACTCATAGTCCATGCAGTCTTTATAGGCAAATGTTAACAGCACTTGGCTCAAAAGTTTATAGAAGGCAATGGTGGGTGGGGGGGGATCTGTCTGTGTGCAAGTCTGAATCTGTTGGACTGTACCATTCCACCAGGTCTCGGGAGGGTATCATCCCGGTCGAACCATCTTCCTTCTCACCCTCCCACCTGCAAAACAAGTTGATTGAGAACATTCGTTATAAGAGTCCTCACATCTGTGTGTGTGTGTGTCTGTCCGTTCGTGTATGTGTGTATGTGCACGTGATTGTGTGTAACAGTGACGATTATCTGAACCGGTCCTAGGACGACTCAGCCTCAAATGAGTACCATGTGCAGTGTGCAAACATCGCCACCAGGGAGACAAAGGCGGCTGGGCATGGTGCTGGGTACCCACCCCCACGTGTGCCGTGCCAGCCTTCATAAGTGCTCGCTAACAGCACTTGCCCCAACAGTCTGACGAGGTTAGCGAGGTATAATATTTATTCATCTTCTTGGTTCTTTCGGTAAAGTCACGTAGAAGGGAAATAATAAAATAATAAAATTTAACATAATAAAATACAATTCTCACGACGTTTCGGCCACAACGCAAGCAGCCGCCCTCAGGTGAAGAACAGGGCTGTCGGAAAGACAGCGTCCGAAACATGTGACTTTACCGAAAGAACCAAGAAGATGAATCCCTGCAGTCACGAAAGCTTTAAATCGAAATTTAATATTTATTCAGATGTGTGTCTCTCGTCTCCCGTGCGTGCGTCCAAGTGTCTCTGTGTCCCTGTCTGCGTGTCTATACATGTCAGGTCACACTCAACGCCCATTGCTGGTATTTTCATATGCCCACGACAAGCGCTGAGGTCCGTACACACACAACCACTGTTAGACGATCCACAAAATAGTAACTGCTTTCATCTGCCCCTTGGGGATACTCTCTGCCAACCTGGAGTAGAGGCACATTTGGGTCGTTTCATGTCAACTCACTCGGGGCCCAAAACCTGACCACCTCCAATGGCCTGTAATGTTGAACTTGAAAACATATTTTGTTTGCAATGACCCATAACTTGTAAGCCGTTGGACGCAGTGACCCCCCCATTCTGAAGCTGTATCGTGTCTCCCTGTTACCCACAACCATGCCAAATTTATTCACGATTGGACTTGGTCACATATTTGTTTTCAGTGATCCGATGCGAAAATTACCCAGATTATACAACAACACTCAAAGACATCGTCAACAACATTGCGGCCTTAAATTATACGAATAGGCGATGTTTCAGGCAATGGTCATTTTTAAATCCTTTATATTAAGTTCACTTGCTTGCTTGTGCGCTTACGACCGTGCAAATCTTTCGGTCGTTTAACCCACTTCCCGTGATCCAATCGAGCTGAAATTTTGCACACAGACTCGTTGTGCGTGACAATTTTTTTTCGTGAAAAAATTTTTTCCAAAATTTTCCACTTTTTAGGAAAAAAAAAATTTCAGATTTAATTTAAAATACCAATGTGATAAAAATGAAACTCTTACTCAAGAAAAACAGAAATGAATAATAAATAAAACCGATGCCACGCATATAAAGGATTTACAGTGAAAAACTTTGTTTTTACGGGTTAAATTTTTCAGAGCTAAAACACAGAGGTGTGGATGACACGAGTTGGAGACTGCACTTGTTAACACCATGGAGCCCTGATGAGAATCACAATTTTAGAAATGTTCCGTGGTGACAAGTTAAAAAAAGTTACCACGTGTATAGTTACACCGATCGTAGCCATTAGGCAGCTCCATTACAGAAACACCCAAAGGAACCACCTACCAGGCAGGCCAGCAGATCCGGTTTAAATTTACATTGCAGGTGATCAAATGTCTCCATTTGGATAGCGAACTCGTTGTACTTGAAATTTGCTCAGATTTATGTCACGCTCCCCAGCCCTCATTGTCGAGCTCCTCTCTCGTGTGCTGCCGTTCGTCTCCCACGGACTTCGCGATAGCCAGGTCGCGATGGCCAGATCTCAAGCAAAACCTGAAGACAGCCAATGTTTTCGCTGCTAAGTTTACGCCTTTGGCTTCTCCAATCCAATGTTGGGAAAACATCTTTGAACGTTGCCGTGAAAGTTCAGACAAGCAGTGAGGGGGTGAGTCAGGTGAGTGAGTAAACACACAGATAAGGAAGTGCTTGAGCAGGTGAGTAGACATGCAGATTAAGGAACAAGTGAACAGGTGAGCGCGCAGATACGCAGGTGAGCAGGCAAGTGGATTGACAAGCTATGAAATTTGGATCAAAATTCTGACAGACAGCGACCAAAGAAAACGGAGCAAAAGTGTGAAAGTGCGCAAAGCACAATTTTTTTTTTAAACTACTTTTTTTTTAACCAGGTAAGGCCCACTGAGCTATATAGCTCTTCTTTAAAATTGACCTGGCCATAAATGATAGCCCAACGAAGTGACTCATCATGCGGACATTTATAGCAGCCAAACACTCTAAAGGCATTCATATTCTTTGTTTTTTTCGGTAAAGTCACGTAGGTAAAAAATTAAAATTAATAAAAGTAAAATAAAAAATTAAATAAAAATCACGACGTTTCGGAGGCAACACAAGCTTCCGTCTTCAGGTGGAACCGTCACTTGATACAGCAGTCGTGCTGTGACGGTTCCACCTGAAGACGGAAGCTTGTGTTGCCTCCGAAACGTCTTGATTTTTATTTTATTTTTTATTTTACTTTTATTAATTTACATTTTTTACCTACGTGACTTTACCGAAAAAAACCTAAGAATATGAATCCTTGCAATCACGAAAGCTTCAAATCTAAAACTCTAAAGGCATGATGATTCTAAATGCGTAGGGACAAACCGGAGGACCTGGAGAAAAATCCACGCGATTACAGGGAGAGACATGCAAACTCCCAATATACAGGAGGCGTCAGGGACGGGATCGAACACACGACCTCCTGTATACCAGGTGAGGTAGTTAACATCTCCGAGCCACCGTGGCCGACGGAAGCCACAGATTCGGTTTGTACGCGCGAGAGCCCGACGGATGGCGGCGTCGGCAGCGACGACGCGGGGAGACCTTCATCCAGCAGTGGAGACAAGGTCGCGAGGCTCACCAGTCCCACTTGGCGCGCGACTTCACGCGGAGGACGTCGCCGCTGCGGAAGGCGAGACCGTCGTGGGGACGGTTCAGGACGCCCTGCGACTTTGGGTCAAAGTTGAACTGGGCACGCACGAACGTCTGGGTGCAGGAAAAGCCGCGGTGGGGGCGGGGGGGGGTTCATAATGGTCAGAGATAATTTAGATGAAACGTTCACGAAGGCCACGTCACAGTCACCACACCGGCACCAATAGACGTGACGTTAACCATTTGGGAGAGAGCGTGATGGATAACGTTGACGCAACCGTTGACGCCAAACCCAGACTCATAACCCCGACTATATGGCAGAGGCCGAATCCTAACACTTGAACTCGAGTCTGATCCTAACACTTACCCCGAGCCTGAACTCTAGTCCTCGCCACAACCCAAACAATAACGCCAACCTTGTGTTGCGCCCGAAACGTCGTGATTTATTTTATTTTATTTCTACCTACGTGACTTTACCGAAAGAACCAAAGAGTATGGATTCCTGCAGTCACGAAAGCTTCAAATCAGGACTTAACCACTATCCCTAGCCTCTACTTAACCCTGACACAAACCCTGACCCCATTCCCTAACCCCAACTCCTACTACCCTCATAACAACCCGAACCAAAGTCCGTAACCCTTACCCAACTCGAACATTATACCTGGCCCCCAACTCAAACCATAACGCCAACTCGGTTGGCTACGTACGGTGCGAAAGAAGTTCAGCACACGCACATACCATACAAAACTCCAACCTTGACCCTAACAATGGCACGAGCTTTAAGCTTAAACCCTCCAGCCCTAAACCTACCCCCCTAGCACCGACTCCTTCTGAAACCTCTTCTCTGACCTTACCACCAAGGTGACCTTGACTGTGACCCCCCGTGACCTTGACACCCCCCCCCACCCACCCCTCTTACCTTGACAGCACGTGCCCTGCACACCTGCGTCACGTGGTCCAGGTACAGCTCTGACAACTTCGCCGACGTCATCTCTAGAGGGGGAGACACGGGGACAGGGGCAGGTAGACAAGAGGGTCAGAGACGAGCAGACACCGAGATGCAGAGACACGTGGACTGACACGCACACACAGACAGACACGGAGACCAGCGGGCAGACACAGACACGGGGGCAGAGATAGACACAGACAGACAGTGGCAAAGAGACAGGCAGGCAAGGTGACGGGGACACGCGGAGACACACAGAGAGACACAGAGACACGTGGGAGACACGCAGAGACACACACAGAGAGACACACAAAGACACAGAGACACACAGGGACACACACAGAGACACACAGGGACACACAGAGACACCGGGGACACACAGAGACACACACAGACCCACCGAGACACACAGAGACCCACAGAGAGACATACAGGGACACACAGAGACACACAGACCCACTGAGAGACACACAGGGACACACAGAGACACACAGAGAGACACACAGGGACACACAGAGACACACAGACCCACTGAGAGACACACAGGGACACACACAGAGACACAGAGACCCACAAAGACACAGATACACACAGAGACACAAAGACACAGAGACACACAGGGACACACACAGAGACACAAAGACACAGAGACACACAGAGACACACAGGGACACACAGAGAGACACACAGAGACACACGCGTTACCGCTGTGAGCAGGTTCCTTTGGTTTCAACCTCGCCGCCGCGCTCTGCCCCAGTGAACGGGAGTCGAAAGTCCGCGGTCGCGCTGTTAAATAAATAAATAACGAAAACCACCGCGTCTTTAAAATGTTTTTTTTTAAAAAACCGTTCCTACTTTTCCTTATCGTCGCGGCGGACTTTGTTCCGAGATCGCAATAATGCGAAGAATAATAAAATAATAAAGCCTCCGCCACGCCGAATTGGAGGCGAGACGCGGATCACCGACGGAGCGCCGACTCAGCGGAACGGGCGAGACCATCTGGGCCCGAACGACGGGTAAAGAGGGGGAGGGGGGTGGTTTAGTAACAACCGCGTAAAAACTCAACTAACGAGGAGGATAACTACAACGTGGATGAATTAAAAGGAGATGAGGTGAAGAGTTGACTGTTTGTTTAAATCGAAAGGAGAGCAATGCGCTTCGGTGGCAATAGTTGTCGAATTTTAGACATTTACACACGCGTGTACACCCCCCCTTTAGTCGAACCCGCGGTGATCGATGGTTCAGTCCGTGGGCGCGTGACTCGCGAGCAGCTGATCGGTCACGTGACGTTGTTTTCGAGCACGCGAGTGTTGGTTTCAGCGCTACGTATAATTATTTATTATTAATGTTGTTTGGATCTTATTCTTGGTTCTTTCGGTAAGGTCACGTAGAAGGGAAATAATAAAATAATAAAATTAAAACAATAAAATACACGTATTCTTGGTTCTTTCGGTAAAGTCACGTAGAAGGGAAATAATAAAATAATGGAAATAAAACAATTAAATACACGTATTCTTGGTTCTTTCGGTAAAGTCACGTAGAAGGGAAATAATAAAATAATGAAAATAAAACAATAAAATACACGTATTCTTGGTTCTTTCGGTAAAGTCACGTAGAAGGGAAATAATAAAATAATGAAAATTCAAACAATAAAATACACGTATTCTGGGTTCTTTCGGTAAAGTCACATAGAAGGGAAATAATAAAATATTTAAAATAAAACAATAAAATACACGTATTCTTGATTCTTTCGGTAAAGTTACGTAGAAGGGAAATAGTAAAATAATAAAAATAATAAAACAGTAAAATACACGTATTCTTGTTTCTTTCGGTAAAGTCACGTAGAAGGAAAATAATATAATAAAAATAAAACAATAAAATACACGTATTCCTGGTTCTTTCGGTAAAGTCACATAGAAGGGAAATCATAAAAAAAAACAATTAAATTCTCACGAAAACCACACCTGATGGATGATAAAATTCTCACGACGTTTCGATTGCAACACAAGCAATCGTCATCAGGTGTGGTTTTCGTGAGAATTTTATTGTTTTTTTATTATTATTTCCCTTCTACGTGTCTTTACCGAAAGAACCAAGAATATGAATCCCTGCAGTTACGAAAGCTTTAAATCGAAAAGTTGTACGATCTGCTAACGTCTATATTAGTTACTTTATGATTGTGCTCGTTTACCCACGAAAGCATCACAGAGCCTCAAGAGTTTTCGCACTCGGAGACGTTGCTGCTGCTGCTATTGGGCCGTCCATAAATGACGTCACGCACCTAGGGGGGGGGGGGGGGGTCAGACATTTGTGACGATGTGTGACGAGGGGGGGGGGGGGAGGGTTAAATGTGACGTCACATCAAAATGCGCAACTTTAAATACATATAGACAACACGTTCTACTTAATTAAATAGACTTTCTAATAAATGTTTTCTCCTACAACATCAGAGTGCAGAGCCGCATTAAATACGCACTACAATGACAATGGTTTAAAGCGATTTGAACCATGTTTTATTTTTTTTGGGGGGGGGGGGCAGAGCTTTGTGACGTCATATTTGAGGGGGGGGTCTGACTTTTTTGTGACGCCGTGTGACGAGCGGGCAGGGGGGGGTCAAAAATCGTCCAAAATCGCATGACGTCATTTATGGACGGTCCCTATGTGTGTGTGTGGGCGCCGTGGTGGCGAGCTGTTAACTACCTCGCCTGGTATACAGGAGATCGTGGGTTCGATCCCGACCCTGACGCCTGCTGCTGTGTATTTTGAGTTTGCGTGTCTCTCTCTCTCTACCCCTGGTCTCTTGGATTTTTCTACGAGTTTTCCCTCCACATTTACAAACGTGCGCTTAGAGCATTTGGTTGCTATAAATTCCCACGTGATATGCCACTGCGTTGAGCTATCCCAATTAGAGTCATTTGCAGACGATGTCTCTCGGCATTCCCATGCGATTTGTCCACTTCCTGTTCCACTGTGGGTGAGGGTTTAGCTGTGGTTTGACCACTACCAGTTAACACTGTGGGGTGTGGGATTCGCTATGGGAGGAGGAAACCAGAGGACCATGCAGAACAGGTGGAGAGAACGCACAGACTCCAGTTCCGATTTAAAGCTTTCGTGACTGCAGGGATTCATCTTCTTGGTTCTTTCGGTAAAGTCACGTAGAAGGGAAATAATAAAATAATAAAATAAAACATTATAAAATCATTCTCACGACGTTTCGGCCACAATGCTGTCTTTCCGACAGACCTGTTCTTCACCTGAGGACGGCTGCTTGCATTGTGGCCGAAACGTCGTGAGAATTATTTTATAATGTTTTTATTTTTATTATTTTATTATTTCCCTTCTACGTGATGACTTTACCAAAAGAACCAAGAGGAAGACTCCGATTCATCTATTAGGTACTAGCTGTACTCCCCAGTGGCAATGTTCACACACCACACCAGCTACTCGTTTGAGGCTGAGTCGACCTAGGGGAGGCCCAGGAGCGGTTAAAATAATCGTCACCGGTGGTGGCCGTGAGCGGGATTCGAACTCGGGTCGCCGGGTTCGTAGCGCGGCGCGCTACCCACTACACTACAATGCGTTACGCTTCCACGTGCGCGGGTCACGTGACAGATGTGACGTCACAACTCACTTGCTGTGCAAAATTATATGCATTATTTAGCTCCCCCCCCCCCCCCCCCCAAAAAAAGTATAATTTTATAATGTTTGCATGGTGTACAGTCTGGAAAGTACCCACATGGCAAATTTCAAGTTTGTCGCATGTCGGGAAGTACGCTAAACATTTTGAACAGACACATTCACAACGTTGCCTTGTATATTTATGGAGATAGCCCTGTGAGCCATGCGGCTCTTGACTCGGGTGCAGCCGCAACAAAAAAAACATGAACAAACATGAACAAACAACAGACGTGAGAAAATCTTGACTTAAAGCTTTCGTGACTGCAGGAATTCACAGACTCCACACTCGCTTAAAATCAAACTCTTTTGCTCACACACATGTCTACCGAAGGGGATGAAAGCATACAAACTCCATTCCACACACAATCACGCCCACACACAATAATACACAATCATTCACACACAATAATACACAATCATTCACACACATAATCACGCTCACACACAAAATCATACACAAGCACTCACAATCACACGTAAAATCACACTCATACACACAATCACGTTCAACAACAACAACAACGGCCATTCGCCACTAAGTGGCGGTGACGTCACCACGACGCTTGTGCCAGGCCATGTGCACCTTGAGGTCACGTGAAGTGTCGAACGCCCGCTGGCAGGAGGTCACGGGGCAGACCCAGCAGGTGCCACGGGTCGACTGACTGAGATGACCGACATAATCGCACACAATCACACAATCACTCTCACACAATCACAAACAAAGACAACGATCCCCCGCATAGCCTTCGGCTGTTGGGGCAAATGTTCGCGAGTACCTATGTCGACCTTCATAGGCGCTCGCTAACAGCCCTTGCCCCAACAGTCTGTTAAGGCTATTAAGAGGGTGGGGCTGGGTGGGGAGGGTTGGGAGGGGCTGGGTGGGGAGGGTGGGGAGGGTTGGGAGGGGCTGGGTGGGGAGGGTGGGGAGGGTTGGGAGGGGCTGGGTGGGGAGGGTGGGGCTGGGTGGGGAGGGTTGGGAGGGGCTGGGTGGGGAGGGTGGGGCTGGGTGGGGAGGGTTGGGAGGGGCTGGGTGGGGAGGGTGGGGCTGGGTGGGGAGGGTGGGGAGGGGCTGGGTGGGGAGGGTGGGGAGGGGTTGGGTGGGGAGGGTGGGGCTGGGTGGGGGGTGGGAGGGGAGGGGCTGGGTGGGGAGGGGCTGGTCACCCCGTGGTGCCCTTATAAAACTCAACGTTTAACCTACTCACGCCGGCTTGTGCCCGCCCTCACAGTCGGGCATATTTGCGGAATACACCACGCCGCCGTTGACCCTGGCCATTGACCGAGCAACCCAACGTTCCTACCAGCTCCCTCCGCAGGAATGTGTTTTTTAGTAGCGACCTGCCTATCACAAGTTATAGCTCAATGAAGTGGCTTATCATAATGCAGTGGTAGCACATAAGCACAAACAAAACTCAACACGTTCCCTCTCAAAATAACACCGGTGTGTGCGGCCTTAAAACTATTTTAAAATAATGTGCGATTTACATATAATGTAGTGCTTTTGACAAACGTGTTAAGATTAGTTACTATTGTATATACGAATACGGCACATTATTGTACAGTATACGCTTGACCTGCATATATAATGCCAAATATATATTACCAGAGCATGTTTTTGTTTACATGTTCATCACCAGTACCGCGTGTGGTTTAATGCAGACTGATGTTTGAACATTTTCACACCTTCATGTTTTATTGCTACAAAGGTTAAACCCAATCCTTATTCCTAACTACGTGGCTTCAACGAAAGATCCAAATAATAGTCCTTATCAAGGCCGTAATTATAATTTTTATGTTGGGGGGGGGGGGGGGTCACATTCCCCCCAATATTCAAATATCCTCAAAATGCCCCCCCCCCCCCAATACATTGCTATAATTTTTTTTCGCAATGCTATGTAAATAAAAACAACAATTTGCTAAACCTTGGCCACAATATCTGGACTTGTCTTCATATAAATGAATGCATAGATTTATGTTCATATGATTGTAGTTACGGTTGTACTTTATCAATCCCTAATCTCTGCCATTACATACAATGAATCAAAAAAGTGTCAAAAAAAAGTTAAAACATAGCAATGTAATACAATACACTATTAGACATTATTGTAAAAAAATAAATTAAAAAAATCCATCCCATGTGTTAGTGAATTTTTTTTATATTTTAGTCAGGAAATTAGTTTTCAAATTTAGATTTTTTTTCTGGGGCCCCCCCCCCCCCCACACTTCTACCCCCACCCTCTTTCCTCCCTACGCAAGATGGCGACCGAAGTGCGTCACCGAGGGTGACGTCACCAAATAAATGCGCGGTGATTGTCCCCCCCCCTCCACCCCCCGGGGGGCGCGGCCGCTTCACCTCCCGAGTGTGCCCGTGTACTTGCGCGGCCACCGCCATCGTTCCGCGGTGCTCGCGAAAATAAGTCCGCTTCGTGTCCGACGTCAAAATCCTCTCCCGCGGACCCCACAGACCCTGCCCACAGCCGTCACACGTTTGCCGGAACGATCGTCGACTTCTTTAGAAACTTTTGATTTCTTCACGAAACTTTTTTTTTTTTCAAATCGATGTTTTACTCCAGAGGTGAGGAGATGTCGATCACCGCCCCCACCCACCACCCACCACCACCGCGATCGATTCTAATCGATTGGGGCTTAACGATAAGAGATCGATTATTCGCGTCGCGAGTTCGGTTACGTCCGTGTCGCCTTTTTATCTTCTCGTCTCACTCAGCTCGGCTGTTGTCCCCCCCCCCTCATCATCCTCCCCCTCATCCCACATCATCATCTTCCTCGTCCTCATCCTCCTCCTCCTCCCTCATCATCATCATCCTCCATCATCCTCCTCCTCTATCATCCTCCTCCATCCTCCTCCTCTTCCTCCTCCATCATCATCATCCTCCTCCAACCTCCTCCTCCATCATCATCATCCTCCTCCAACCTCCTCCTCCATCATCATCATAATCCTCCATCATCATCATCCTCCAACCCCCTCCTACATCATCCTCCTCCAACCTCCTCCATCATCATCATCCTCCTCCAACCTCCTCCTCCATCATCATCATCCTCCTCCAACCTCCTCCTCCATCATCATCATAATCCTCCATCATCATCATCATCCTCCAACCCCCTCCTACATCATCCTCCTCCAACCTCCTCCTCCATCATCATCATCCTCCTCCAACCTCCTCCTCCATCATCATCATAATCCAGTCCATCATCATCATCATCCTCCAACCCCCTCCTACATCATCATCATCCTCCCCCTCATCCCACATCATCATCTTCCTCGTCCTCATCCTCCTCCTCCTCCCTCATCATCATCATCCTCCATCATCCTCCTCCTCTATCATCCTCCTCCATCCTCCTCCTCCTCTTCCTCCTCCATCATCATCATCCTCCTCCAACCTCCTCCTCCATCATCATCATCCTCCTCCAACCTCCTCCTCCATCATCATCATCCTCCTCCAACCTCCTCCTCCATCATCATCATACTCCTCCATCATCATCATCCTCCAACCCCCTCCTACATCATCCTCCTCCAACCTCCTCCATCATCATCATCCTCCTCCAACCTCCTCCTCCATCATCATCATCCTCCTCCAACCTCCTCCTCCATCATCATCATAATCCTCCATCATCATCATCATCCTCCAACCCCCTCCTACATCATCCTCCTCATCCTCCTACATCATCCTCCTCATCCTCCATCATCCTCATCCTCAATCCTCCATCCTCCTCCTCCATCATCATCATCCTCCTTCATCCTCCTCATCCTCCGCCTCCTCCTCCATCCTCATCCTCATCATCCTCCTTGGCTTCATCGCACGGAGGAGCAGTCGGATCGATGGGGGGGGGGTGCTGTCGACGCGTGATTATCGATTATCGATAACGAGGGCGATGGTGGGGAATGCCTCACAGGGGTTATTCCCCTTATTCTTGTAACAGGGACATTGCGTTTTCAGGTCCAGACGACGTACAGACGTTTCAATACAAGCTGTCTATTTGTGTTTCTACCTTGTGGTGATGGACTTTGTAGGATGAACGTTGAGATTATAAGGGACTCTGTAGGGCACTAATAAGGGGTTGACAGCTATGGAATGAGCAACTTTTGTTTAAAAAGAAATATTTCGCTGGTCATGTCCCAACCGCGTTGTTGTCGCTTAAACCCCGCGGGCAAGGCCCTCTGAGCTGTGCAGATATTTTTCAGAAGCGACCTGGCCACAAATAATAGCTCAACGAAGTGGCTTATCATGTTTCATTTCAGTTTTCAGTTTCATTTATTTGGTATAGCCCTGTGAGCCATTCGGCATCTTGAATCGGGTGCAACCGCAAACAAACAAAAAACTAAAATATGAAAAAGAAACATCTTAAAAATAAATCTTACAAATAAAAGATAATAGAAATAATAATAGAAATAAAATAAATCACTGATTTGTTATTTTATTTCTATTATTATTTCTTTATTTTTACTTACGTGACTTTACCGAAAAAACCTAAGAGTATGAATCCTTGCAGTCACGACAGCTTCAAATCTAGAATTTTAAAGTGGCTGCGAAAACAGAAAAATCCAGGAAAAAACAGCAAAAAATGTTTAGCGGCAGCCAAATAATCTTAAACGCGTTGTGATGTTGATTCTAAATGTGGAAGGAGAAACCTGAGGACCCGGGAGAAAAATCCAAGCGACCACGGAGAAAAATTCAAACTCCAAATACACAGCAGCAGCAGTCAGGGTCGGGAGCGAACCCCGTGACCTCCTGTGTACCAGGCGAGGTAGTCAACATCTCGCCATCTACACACAACGTGGTTGGGGGCTCTTGGTGGCTGTAAAAAAAAGTTGGCTAAGCCGATTCTTACGTCTCGCAAGCCGTCAAATCGGGGTCGCGTGGCGGCAAGGTTATCCTGACGCGAAGAGGGAACGTAAAAAAAATAACCCGTAAAAACAAAGTTTTTCACTATAAATCCTTTATATGCGTGTTCAATGGGCCACAACCCAGCCCACATTGGTCTTTGAAACGGGCGGCTAGAGTCCTCTCGTCCTCTGGCTTGAGATGGCTGCCACCTATGGGTCAGATGATTGTCTGCCAGCATTAAGCAATTGGTAATTAAATATTTTAAAAAATTCCCTGAACAGTGTAACATTTTGGAATTTTTTTTCACTAAAATTAATTGTCACGCAAAACGAGTTTGTGTGGAAAATGTCAGCTCGATTGGATCACGGGAAGTGGGTTAAAAACGACCGAAAGATTTGCACGGTCGTAAGCAAACAAGCACGCAAGCACGCAAGCAAGCAAGCAAGCGAACTTAATATAAAGGATTTAAAAACCCATCCGGGATGAGCAATTAAGGACGAGGGCAGGCATCAGAATTCGTGAACCCGATCAGACGCAGATGGGGTGAACACGCGAGTTCAATGCTGCAAGCTTGCCACTGTCTTGTTAGCACAGTACGTGTGCGACTGAGTTTCGGTTTTCAATGTTTTGAATTTTCAAATACAATTTCGGGTCTTGTTCGCATTATTTCCGTTAGATTGTAATGAAAAATATCTTCTTGCCAACAATAGTGACGTCGCCCAAGGCCACTTGACACCACTTGTGGCAGGAAATTCGCGAAAGTGACGCCGTTATTAAATTAACTGATGGTTTTTGGATCAATTAAACTTTTTTTTGGTATCATCCTAAATTTCGTGTCTGGGCCTAACTTTCGGATTTCGTGAATTAATCAAAAAATTGGGAGCATGTCCCTGCCTTGATTCACATCCATGGTGTTCCTCCAGTTCTCGGTGGCGAGATATTAACTACCTCGCCTGGTATACAGGGGGTAGTGGGTTCTATCCCGACCCTGACGCCTGCTGCTGCTGCTGTATATTTGTAGTTTGCGTGTCTCTCTCTCTACCCCTGGTCGCGTGGATTTTTCTCCGGGTTTTCCTCCACATTTACAAACGTGCGCTTTGAGTATTTGGCTGCTATAAATTCCCACGTGATATGCCACTGCGTTGAGCTATCCCAATTAGAGTCATTTGCAGACGATGTCTCTCGGCATTTCCATGCGATTTGTCCACTTCCTGTTCCACTGTGGGTGTAGGTTTAGCTGTGTTTGCGAGGATTTTTCTCTGGGTCCTCTGGGCTTTCCCTCCGCATTTAAAAACATGCATTGAGATTAGTAATTGGCTGCTATAAATTTCCACATAATAAACCACTTTCTCGAGCTATCATTTATGGCCAGGTCGCTTCTGAAAAAGAGCTAAAAGCTCGGTGGACCTTACCTGGTCAAATAAAAAATTGAAAATAGTAATAGTTATTCCCATCCTGAAATAAGACACAAATTATACCCCAACATCTCCACACCCAGCAGTAAAAAACGGTTACAGCACAGTTGGTCGATTGGTGTCGGTTACTCCCACCTCTGCCAACACGTGTGGCTGATATGGAAGAGTAGGCCAACTACAGTCTAGAGGGGCTCTAGAGCTTTCTCCAGCGAAGGCTTTTCCGCTGTTAGTGGCAGGAGCAAGCAATTGCATCACTTTACCTCTGTGAAGCTTTACTATAGGAGTCTTTAAATAAATATATGATGTGCTGTGGTCTGTGTTCAACTAATCACCTTAGGTTTGGCATGATACTCTGAAGGTTGACTTGGCTTGGTATCATTCCTCTGGGGTCATTGGAGTGAGCACCACTTTGTGTGGGAAGTCAGCGGTGGTCATTCTTCAACGTGTAGAGAGAATGGCCCTCGGAAAATGTTGACTTTTCACCACTGGCTTGGGGCCTGCCGCCAGTGCTGAGAAGTGATGCAGCTCCATTGCCAAAACAAGTGTAGGGGCTTCTGGCAGAGGTCGCAAACGGGTTTTGATTCCTTACCCGTACCCATACCCGGCCGCACCAGGGTCGCAAACGGGTACCCGTACCCGTACCCTACCCGGCTACCCGTACCCGGCCGGGTATCGTGTAGGGTACGGTTACGGGTACCGATTGCGACCTCTGGGATGAAGCCATGTTGCAGGCGCGGGTGGGTTGATTCTAGGAACTAGAATTGTGAGAAGAGACAAGACGTTGGGAAATGAGTGACAAACGGTGACTCACCAGTTACTCACGGCTTACCCGTACCCGTACCCGGCCGGGTACGGGTAGCCGGGTATCGGGTAGGGTACGGGTATCGGGTACCCAATTGCGACCTCTGGCTTCTGGTCTTGCAATGGGGTTCAAATCCGGCAACAGAGTTGACTCGGGCTTGTTATCACCGCTGTGCGCATCATCCCTCTGGTACGAGTAGAACGGCCACCGCCGAATGGATGGAATGAATGCATGGTTCTAGATTTGAGGCTTTCGTGACTGCAAGGATTCATACCCTTAGGTTTTTTGGTAAAGTCACGTAGGTAAAAATAATAATAATCATCAGGTGTAACTGCTTCAGTAAAAATTGTACCACGCTACAGTAATTTTACTGGAGCAGTTACACCTGATGACGGAGGCTTGTGTTGCTTCCGAAACGTCGTGATTTAATTTAGTTATTTTCATTTATTATAATATTTTTTTTACCTACGTGACTTTACCGAAAAAAACCTAAGAATATGAATGCATGGTGCTTGCGTTTAAATCAGGATAGGCTGGGATCCTTTACAAAAAATGTTTGCGGGTCGGCGCGAATGTTTGACCGACAGAAGCGATCTGCCACCGGTTCTCGCATTGCAGAATGTGCGGACGAGGAGCAGCGATCGTAGCGGAGTTGCACGCGGTGGGCCCGGTGGCACGGTGACACGGTGACACGGTGACGGGGGGAGACGGGGCCACCCCCAGGGACAGCGGCTCGTGGGAGTGACGTCGGGAGCGGTCTCCCGTTGCGTCTCCACAGTGCACCACCTTGAGCAACACGATGTTTGCGACCCAAAAAAGAAGGAAAGTTACCTTGTCAATCTCACGTTTTTCCCCAAACGTCAAATATTTTGCAACCGAAAATTTAACAAATTATTTGGCGTTGCTGCCGCCGCTGCTATTGCATTGGCAGCGCTGAACAAGCACAATTAACTAAACATTCAACACAGTCAATAATACCGACCTTCAAAAGAAAAAGTGTATAATTAATCTAAATTAACATTTTATTAGTTGATTTGATATCTTCGCTTCTCTCCCCCTCAAATATAACATCTTGAAAGTCCCGCTCTTTGACATTCGCGTGAATTGTGGTTTTTCAAAAAAAAAATCTATCACCTTATCAAAGTGTTTGTAGATTCCTTTTGCGACTCATCTGAGTTTTTTTTTCTTCTGTTCAGCCTATTGCACATGTTTTAAATAACAAAAACTACAATCGCTATTCGAAAATGTTGAAGACATAAGGGATAACTTAGTTTTTTAAATAAAAACCATTAATAAAGATGTCTAACATTTTATAATTGCAATAATTAAATGGCATTTGTATACAAATGCATATACAACATGTAATTGTTTTAAACAGCACATACTTTTGATTAAATATGAATTTTATTTGAAATATCTTGGTGTAAAAAAACATTTTTCCAGATGCAGCTTTTTCAATTTCCTTCATTTGATGGAATCTTAACTCAAGATGTCATCAAATTAGTTAAATTGCATTTACGATGTATCAGCCTCTTCAATGGACATATTCCATTTAAATATAATAATCAATAGCAACCCACAACAGAACACGAGCAGCAGCAACATTGGTTGCAGCGTTAACAGTAACAGCAATTAGCAGCAATACCAACAACATCACTGACAACAGCAGCAGCAGCATCGTCAACATTGACAATTGCATCTTCGGCAGTGTCGCTGCAGCCTCAGCAGCGGTGAATGCAACAGTAGTGGCAGCAACAGCACCATCCGCCGCCAATGCAACAGCAGAACTGTAACGGCAGCGATATCAGCAATTGCAGCAGCATTCATCATCATCATCGTCAGCATCAACAAGTCGGACCGGCATCGCAAACGGCAGCAGTACTTTCAGCCCCAAAAACATCAGTTACCGTCGACGGCATTGACCCCATTAACAGCAGCAGCAGCAGCAGCCTAATGTGCAATCGTTAACTGCAATCGAAGCGGTGACATCAAGGGAAACGTTCGCTGCGACGAGAGAGAGAGAGGAGCGACAGCGATGTCGGGGGAGGGCGTGCGGGGGATGAGCGTGGAGATGCTCGCGTCCATGCTGGAGAGGGCGGTTCTTGGTGGCAAGGTGGTGGACTCAAGCGGCCGCGGTTGTGGCGGCGGGGGCGGCGGCGCTTGCGAATGCGGCGACGTTGGCGGCGCCGGCAACGACGACATTGCCGACGTCAACAATAGCGGGGTTGATTTTTTTGGTGTTTTCGGCGATGCCGGTGGCGGCGGCGGCGGCGGCGACGATCCTGCAGCTGACGGCGTTAATAGTCCCGCTGACGTTGCCGATGGTCATGCCGAACGTGTTGCCAATCGCGCAAATAGCGTGCCAACCCTGCTCGTGATCGACGGGCGAACTTTCGCCGAGTTCAACAGCTGCCACGTGGCGTCGGCGCTCAACGTGTGCTGCTCCAAGCTGGTGCAGCGGCGGCTGCAGCAGGACAAGGTGTCCGTGTTGGAGCTCGTGCAGCACGCGGCAACGAGCGGGTCTCAGGTGCGCTGACGGAGCTTTCGTGCTCCCCTTGTGTTGAAGAACTCTTCGCGCCTACGGATGCACGGTCGCTCTGTCTCCTCTGAGTGTAGGGGGTCGGCAACCAAAGTAACAAGGAGACTACTTTTTTAGAATTTGGTCAAACAAAACCTCAATATTTCAAGAGCCGCAATGCAAGTGGTGATTACGAGACGGTGTGCTGCTTAATAAATAACGTCACGAAGCGGTCCTTAATGAGCCGCATGCGGCTCTGGAGCCGAGAGGTTGCCGTGCCCTGCTTGAAAGTGTAACAAGTAAACCCGTAAAAACAAAGTTTTTCACTATAAATCCTTTATATGCGTGGCATCGGGGCGGCTAGAGTCCTCTCGTCCTCTGGCTTGAGATGGCTGCCACCTATGGGTCAGATGATTGTCTGGCAGCATTAAACAATTGGTAATTAAATATTTAATTTTCTTTTCCCTAAACAGTGTAAAATTTTGGAATTTTTTTTCACGAAAATGCATTGTCACGCACAACGAGTCTGTGTGCAAAATGTCAGCTCGATTGGATCACGGGAAGTGGGTTAAAAAAACGACCGAAAGATTTGCACGGTCCTAAGCAAGCAAGCAAGCGAACTTAATATAAAGGATTTAAAAACTGAATGAAGTTGAAACGCTTTTTAAATGGCTTCCCGCAAGGGGGCAGCAAAAGAGCTGTAAGGGGTCAGCCAAAGAGCCGCATCTTGGTGGATGTGTAGAGTGTGCAGAGTGTGCGGAGTGTGCAGCGTTGGCCGAGCGGTGTTTGTGGTCACGCAGGTGGAGGCCGGTGGGCGCGTCGTGGTGGTGGTGTACGACCAGCGCTCGCCGTCCGCTGCATCGCTGCCGCCCCACGGCTTCGTGTCCGTGCTGCTGGGGAAGCTCCGTCGGACGTTCTCCGACGTCTACCTCCTCAATGGTGAGAATCCCCTCATCCTAAAAGAGCAAGGCAGTCTGTGGAGTAACTCGATTTGCAACGTGGCGACGTGCTGGCGTGACGTTGTCGTGCGATTTCGTTGGGCCATTTGGAGCCGGGT
Organism: Lethenteron reissneri; assembly: GCF_015708825.2. Taxonomy (NCBI): domain Eukaryota; kingdom Metazoa; phylum Chordata; class Hyperoartia; order Petromyzontiformes; family Petromyzontidae; genus Lethenteron; species Lethenteron reissneri. Next base: position 6,105,345 of record NC_083780.1, read on the forward strand.
CCAAAAAACACAAATGGGGGCCGGTAAGGAAGAATCTGTGTGGCTGCCGAATATGGGGACTGAACGCTCACTGAGAGCGTAAATAAGCAACGAAGCGTGCACATTAGACCGGCCAACCGGCCCCTGAATGGACCGGCCCACCGGGCATTGTCCCTATGGACTGCTGCCCTCTGGCCAGTCCGGTCCTGGCTGTGCTTCACAGGCTCAGTCTGCAGTCGCTTCGCCCCAGGGGCCGATGATTGCTTTGTGTTCTCACAGTTTGGTGATTTGCGGGTAATTTCCGCTAACTTTGCGGGTGGCTGTTGGGTAATTATCTCGCTGTGGGTTCGTTTGCTTGGCAGACAAGCGCCATGAATGGGAGGCCTGGAATCGCCCACAAGGTGGCAGTCATGTCCACGTGGGCAAGTCAACAGTGGTTATCCTGTGGATTGCCTGCCTCCACCATAGGAATTAAGATTATCTATAATGGACTCAAGGCTGCAATAAGGGTGGGGATTAGCACTACCTCAAATTATTTTGGAGCAAGAAATCGCCGAATTTTTTGCGTTGTTGAAAGCAGAATTTTGTGTGTGTATCTGTGTGTATGGGGAGTGGTGGTGTAGCGGTTAGCGCGCTGCGCTACGAACCCGGCGACTCAAGTTCGATTCCTGCTCACGGCCAACACCAGTAACAAATATCTGAACCGGTCCTGGGCCTCCCCTAGGTCGACTCAGCCTCAAATGAGTACCCAGTGCAGTGTTGAAACATCGCCACAAGGGAGACAAAGGCGGCCGGGCGTGGTGTTCGCCACCCCACCCGCCTCGTGTACCGTTCCGGCCTTCATAGGTACTGCTTGCTAGCAGCACTTGCCCCAACAGTCTGTTAAGGCTATACGGGGGGGGGATCTTTGTCTTTGTGTGTGCGCTGCATGTGTGCAGGTGGATTTGCTGCATTTCAGCTGCTGTTCCCGCAGCTGTGTGAGAACGCTAGCCGCGTGGACACTCGCACGCCACCTCTTGCGCAGCCCGTGTCCAGCCCTTCGTTGCACCTTCGCGACACTGGTCCGACCTGCATCTTGCCCTACCTCTACCTCGGCTCTCAGCGTGACGTCCTCAACAAGGCAAGTGGCTGAAAACCTCACTCATGAATGTAAACGAGACAGACCTCTGGAGCACCTTGATTAGGAATGCTGCCTTGGTGTTGGCGATATCCTGACATATTTGGTCATTGGCTGTGTTGGGTGGAGTAGGCTTTACGGCACACATATTACTTACGCGACATGACACATTAAATTAAATACGAATCGAAGTGTTGGTCGGGAATGCCCGCATGTTAGTAAACTCATCCACTTTCCTGTATCCTCGCCATACATAATCAGAATATTTATTTATAGTGCAGGAATCCGATGAGCTATGAAGCTATTTTTAAATCCTTTATATTAAGTTCGCTTGCTTGCTTGCTTGCCTGCTTTCGTGCTTGCTTGCTTGCTTAGGACCGTGCAAATCTTTCGGTCGTTTTTTAACCCACTTCCCGTGATCCAATCGAGCTGACATTTTGCACACAGACTCGTTGTGCGAGACAATTAATGTTCGTGAAATTTTTTTCCCAAAATTTTACACTGTTTAGGGAAAACAAATTAAATATTTAATTACCAATTGCTTAATACTGGCAGACAATCATCTGACCCATAGGTGGCAGCCATCTCAAGCCAGAGGACGAGAGGACTCTAGCCGCCACGCATATAAAGGATTTAGAGTGAAAAACTTTGTTTTTACGGGTTTACTTATTCACAGATGTTCAGTAGGGGCACCTTGTAAGAACGTTACAACAACGAAGAGTGCCAAAACACGGTAGTAGTGCAAAGTACGAGATAAGCAAACATATCACCCAAACGCAACTCAAACGAAACCATCCCCATCCTACCAGGCAATGCCCCACTGAGGTATCAACTTATTTTCAGAAGCGACCTGGCCACAAATGATAGCTCAACAAAGTAGGCCATCATTTGGACATTTATAGCGCCAAAATAATCTCAATCATCTCAATGCATGTTTTTAAAGGCAGAGGAAAAACCGGAGGACCTGGAGAAGAAATCCTCGAGACCACAGGGAGAACATGCAAGCTCCGAATATAGAGGAGTCGGGGGGTCGGGATCGAACCCCCGACCTCCCGCATCCTGGGCGAAGTAGTTAACATCAATTATAGATTCGAAGCTTTCGTGACTGCAAGGATTCATACTCTTAGGTTTTTTCGGTAAAGTCACGTAGGTAAAAAATAAAATAAAAAGTTAATAAAAGTAATAATGGAAATAAAATAAAATAATAAATCACATTTTTATTATTTTATTTCCATTATTACTTTTATTAACTTTAAATTTTATTTTTTACCTACGTGACTTTACCGAAAAAACCTAAGAGTGTAGTTAACATCACACCACCGTGGCCCAATTGTTGACAATAAGAGTTACGCTGCGTCTTATTTCTCCAAACCTGAGAGTGTACACAGAGGCGTATGTATTTGTGCGTGCCTTGGTATTCACACAAAGGAAAGTGGTCACTACGAACCCGGCCACCCGAGTTAAATTCCCGCCCACGGCCGACACCATTGACGAATATCTGAACCGATGTTGGGCCTCCCCCAGATCGACTCAGCCTTAAACGAGCACCTTGTGCGGTGTACCAACGTCAGCATAGTGGAGACAATGTCAGCTGTGCGTGGTGCTGGCCATCCACATGCCTTCGTGTGGCGTGCCGGTCTTAACAAGTGCTCGCAAACAGCAGCACTTGGCCCCAACGGTCTTATAAAGGCTATACAGGAGGGGATCTTTGTCTTTATACTCTTAGGTTTTTTCGGTAAAGTCACGTAGGTAACATAATAATAATAAAATAAAAATTTATGAAAAGAACTAAATTAAACCACGACGTTTCGGAGGCAACACAAGTCTTCGTCTTCAGGTGGGACCGTCGCAGCTAAATTTACTGTATTAAGTGAAGAGAAATCCAAGAGACAAGATCTTATATACTGGTTAAGGGGAGGGGGGAGGAGCTTATCTACATGTGTCAGTCAGGGACTGGGAGGGTGGGGCTAGAAGGGAAGGTGGGCGGGGCTAGAAGGGGGGGTGGGGCGGGGCTAGAAGGGAAGGTGGGCGGGGCTAGAAGGGGGAAGTGGGCGGGGCTAGAAGGGGGAAGTGGGGCGGGGCTAGAAGGGGGAAGTGGGCGGGGCTAGAAGGGAAGGTGGGCGGGGCTAGAAGGGGGAAGTGGGCGGGGCTAGAAGGGGAGGTGGGCGGGGCTAGAAGGGGGAAGTGGGCGGGGCTAGAAGGGAAGGTGGGCGGGGCTAGAAGGGGAGGTGGGCGGGGCTAGAAGGGGGAGGGTGGGCGGGGCTAGAAGGGGAGGTGGGCGGGGCTAGAAAGGGAGGTGGGGCGGGGCTAGAAGGGGAGGTGGGCGGGGCTAGAAGGGGGAAGTGGGCGGGCTAGAAGGGGGAAGTGGGCGGGGCTAGAAGGGGAAGTGGGCGGGGCTAGAAGGGGAGGTGGGCGGGGCTAGAAGGGGGAAGTGGGCGGGGCTAGAAGGGGGAGGTGGGCGGGCTAGAAGGGGGAAGTGGGCGGGGCTAGAAGGGAAGGTGGGCGGGGCTAGAATGGAAGGTGGGCGGGGCTAGAGGGGAAGATGGGCGGGGCTAGAAGGGAAGGTGGGCGGGGCTAGAGGGGAGAGGGGGCGGGGCTAGAAGGGTAGGAGGTGGGCGGGGCTAGAAGGGGAAGGTGGGCGGGGCTAGAAGGGAAGTGGGCGGGGCTAGAAGGGAAGTGGGCGGGGCTAGAAGGGAAGGGGGCGGGGCTAGAAGGGAGGGGGGCGGGGCTAGAAGGGGAGGGGGGCGGGCTAGAAGGGGAGGGGGCGGGGCTAGAAGGGGAGGGGGCGGGGCTAGAAGGGAAGTGGGCGGGGCTAGAAGGGAAGGCGGGCGGGGCTAGAAGGGGAGGGGGCGGGGCTAAAGGGAAGTGGGCGGGGCTAGAAGGGGAGGTGGGCGGGGCTAGAAGGGGAGGGGGGGGGCTAGAAGGGGAGGTGGGCGGGGCTAGAAGGGAAGGTGGGCGGGGCTAGAAGGGAGGTGGGCGGGGCTAGAAGGGGAAGGTGGGCGGGGCTAGAAGGGAAGGTGGGCGGGGCTAGAAGGGAAGGTGGGCGGGGCTAGAAGGGAAGGTGGGCGGGGCTAGAAGGGGAAGTGGGCGGGGCTAGAAGGGAAGGTGGGCGGGGCTAGAAGGGGAGGTGGGCGGGGCTAGAAGGGGAGGTGGGCGGGGCTAGAAGGGGAAGGTGGGCGGGGCTAGAAGGGAAGGTGGGCGGGGCTAGAAGGGGAAGGTGGGCGGGGCTAGAAGGGGAGGTGGGCGGGGCTAGAAGGGAAGGTGGGCGGGGCTAGGGGGAAGGTGGGCGGGGCTAGAAGGGGAAGGTGGGCGGGGCTAGAAGGGAAGGGGCGGGGCTAGAAGGGAAGGTGGGCGGGGCTAGAAGGGGAAGGTGGGCGGGGCTAGAAGGGAAGGGGGCGGGGCTAGAAGGGGAAGGGGGCGGGGCTAGAAGGGAAGGTGGGCGGGGCTAGAAGGGGAGGGGGGCGGGGCTAGAAGGGAAGGGGGCGGGGCTAGAAGGGGAAGGGGGCGGGGCTAGAAGGGGAAGGTGGGCGGGGCTAGAAGGGGAAGGTGGGCGGGGCTAGAAGGGAAGGTGGGCGGGGCTAGAAGGGAAGGTGGGCGGGGCTAGAAGGGAAGGTGGGCGGGGCTAGAAGGGAGGTGGGCGGGGCTAGAAGGGAAGGTGGGCGGGGCTAGAAGGGAAGGTGGGCGGGGCTAGAAGGGAAGGTGGGCGGGGCTAGAAGGGAAGGTGGGCGGGGCTAGAAGGGAAGGTGGGCGGGGCTAGAAGGAAGGTGGGCGGGGCTAGAAGGGAAGGTGGGCGGGGCTAGAAGGGGAAGGTGGGCGGGGCTAGAAGGGAAGGTGGGCGGGGCTAGAAGGGAAGGTGGGCGGGGCTAGAAGGGAAGGTGGGCGGGGCTAGAAGGGAAGGTGGGCGGGGCTAGAAGGAAGGTGGGCGGGGCTAGAAGGGAAGGTGGGCGGGGCTAGAAGGAAGGTGGGCGGGGCTAGAAGGGAAGGTGGGCGGGGCTAGAAGGGAAGGTGGGCGGGGCTAGAAGGGAAGTGGGCGGGGCTAGAAGGGAAGTGGGCGGGGCTAGAAGGGAGGTGGGCGGGGCTAGAAGGGAAGGTGGGCGGGGCTAGAAGGGGAAGGTGGGCGGGGCTAGAAGGGGAAGTGGGCGGGGCTAGAAGGGGGGGGGCGGGGCTAGAAGGGGAGTGGGCGGGGCTAGAAGGGAAGGTGGGGGGGGCTAGAAGGGAAGTGGGCGGGGCTAGAAGGGAAGGTGGCGGGGCTAGACGGGAAGGTGGGCGGGCTAGATAGAAGGGGAAGTGGGCGGGGCTAGAAGGGAAGGTGGGCGGGGCTAGAAGGGAAGGTGGTCGGGGCTAGAAGGGAAGTGGCGGGGCTAGAAGGGGAGGTGGGCGGGGCTAGAAGGGAAGGTGGGCGGGCTATGAAGAGGAAGTGGGCGGGGCTAGAAGGGAAGTGGGCGGGGCTAGAAGGGAGGTGGGCGGGGGCTAGAAGAGGACGTGGGCGGGGCTAGAAGGGAAGGTGGGCGGGGCTAGAAGGGGAGGTGGTCGGGGCTAGAAGGGAAGGTGGGCGGGGCTTAGAAGAGGGAAGGTGGTCGGGGCTAGAAGGGACGGTGGGCGGGGCTAGAAGAGGAAGGTGGGCGGGGCTAGAAGGGAAGGTGGGCGGGGCTAGAAGGGGAGGTGTGTCGGGGCAGAAGGGAAGGTGGGCGGGGTAGAAGAGGAGGTGGTCGGGGTAGAAGGGAAGGTGGGCGGGGCTAGAAGGGAAGGTGGGCGGGGCTAGAAGGGAGGTGGGCGGGGCTAGAAGGGAGGTGTGGCGGGGCTAGAAGGGAAGGTGGCGGGGCTAGAAGGGAAGGTGGCGGGGCTAGAAGGGAAGGTGGGCGGGGCTAGAAGGGAAGGTGGGCGGGGCTAGAAGGGAAGGTGGGCGGGGCTAGAAGGGAAGGTGGGCGGGGCTAGAAGGGAAGTGGGCGGGGCTAGAAGGGAGGTGGCGGGGCTAGAAGGGAAGTGGGCGGGCTAGAAGGGAGGTGGCGGGCTAGAAGGGAGGTGGTCGGGGCTAGAAGGGAAGGGGCGGGTCTAGAAGGGGAGGTGGGCGGGGCTAGAAGAGGGGTCAAGTGAAGAACCTCCACAGGGATTACGGCCGATGTTGGCTTCCAAAACCAATTTTATTTTATTATTATTTTTTTTACCTACGTGACTTTACCGAAAAAACCTAAGAGTATGAATCCTTGTCTTTGTGTGCAACCCCCCCCCCCCCCCGCATGCTCACCGCAGGAGGTGATGCTGCAGAGCGGCATTACACACGTGCTGAACGCGAGCGTCGGCTGCCCGCGACCGGACTTCATCCCCGAGGGGAACTTCCTGCGCGTGCCGGTGCACGACAGCTACTGCGAGAAGATCCTGCCCTGGCTCGATTGCACGGCAAACTTCATCGGTGAGCACGTGACCCACATCTCGCCCCCCCCACTAATAAAAAAAAATCATGACCCTTAGTGCGGCTCGGCTGGATGGCATATCTCATGCGGCACAGTGGCGAGATGTTAACTCCCTCGCCTGTTATACAGGAGGTTGTGGTTTCGATCCCGGCCCTGACGCCTGCTGTATATTTGGAGTTTGCGTCTCTCTCTCTCACTCTTGTCATCATCACGGTGGCTAGGAGATGTTAACTACCTTGCCTGGTATACAGGAGGTTGTGGTTTCGATCCCGGCCCTGACGCCTGCTGTATATATGGAGTTTGCATGTCTCTCTCTCTCCTCGCGTGGTTTTTCTCTCCGGGTCCTCCAGTTTTCCCCTCCACATTTAGAATTAATGTCGCTGCTATACATTTCTATGTGATAAGCCACACGGTTGGGCTATCATTCTGGCCAGGTCGCTTCTGAAAAAGAGCTATATAGCTCCGTGGGCCTTACCTGGTACATGTTGTTTATGTCGTTTATTGTGAAATTTTGGTCACAGTTCCTATGATCACTGTTACATTGCTTTTATGGCTTTATTTTGGTGATTTCGAAAAAAAATTGGTTTGGCCATGTTTGTTTGTTGTAGTACGGAGTGTGGTTGTTGTTGTTGTTGTTTGACTTGCATCCCACTGGGATTTTTGCACACAGCGTTGGTGTACGGTGCTTTTTTTCTGGAAGACTTTGCAGTTTTTTCCTGGATTTTTCTTTTTGCGCATAGTCACTTTAAGATGTTTCCTTGTTCATGTTTTTGTTTTTTGTTTGTTGCGGTTGCACCCGATTCAAGAGAGCCGAATGGCTCACAGGGCTATACCAAATAAATGAAACTGAAATGAAACTGAAAACCTGGTAAGATAAAAAATAGTTTAAATTTACTTTAAATGTCATGGCCGATGCAAAGTGCGAGTGCTCACATGAGTTCTGGAGGTCCCGACTGCCCGGTGCTTTTCAGCGGTGACACGCGCACGCACAGCCTCAATCCTAGTCGATGTCAGAATCCGAATCGGCAAATATTTATTAGTACTGGAGGAATCCAACGAGCGAGAAGCTCTTTTTTATCCGCAGACTTCCAGTAGGGGCACGGGCTCAGAGCGTTACAGCAACAAACAATACGAAAACACGCTGGGAGCGCAAAGTATATGAAACGTAAACAAATCGCTTAAAATATATATTCGTGTGTGTCTGCGTGTGCGTGCCTGGCTGCCCCTCCCTCCCCCCACCACACGACCCGCTTTGCGCTCTTAGAGGGCGTGCGTGAGCGCGGGAGCCGCGTGCTGGTCCACTGCCTCGCCGGGATATCGCGCTCGGCCACCGTTGCGATCGCGTACGTCATGCGCTGCAAGCGCCTCTCATCGGACGACGCCTACAGGTCCTGCCGACTCACCCCGCTCGCTCCGCCCCCCTCCCGCCCTCACCGCCTCCCCCACGTACCCCCCTCCACTCGCTCACCAATCCGTTTATTACTCACCTGATGGCTGGCTCACTCGCCCACGCTCGTACTCGTTGATGACGAGCGTCGCGTGGGTTGAAGACATGGAGGGAAATTAGGTGGGTATTGTGACTTCCCTGGCTGGTGAGTTTTTGTAAGAGACGGCCGTTCAACTCTGCCCAAAGCGTTACTTTTATGCAGGCGTCGATTTTTGGTTTGTTCGCTCCGTGAAATGTATCGCGGCATTTTGTCTTGGGTAAAATGAGATTGGGGCTGTTGAGCATGTTATGGGGGGAAGAGCGTGGTACGTGGTTGGCAGGCTCAGGCGGTGGTTAACGGCACTAGCAACACATTTCAGCGGGCACCAGACATTTATGTATGGTTATAAACAAGCAACTGTGTACCTTTGCATGGAAAAAGAACGAGGAACAGGAAAGGGAATATAGAATCAGAATCTTTGTTTTAGACTGGAAGAATCCGACAAGCCATGAAGGTATTTTTCACGGATGTCCATTAGGGGCACGGGGTCAGAAGGTTATACCAACAAACACGGTAGGAGTGCAAAGTAGAGAAAAGATAAACAAGTTACTAAATACAAATTAAAAAAAGTGTATCAGTACAAATTGTACAAGTACATGAATTCATGCCGAGAGAGTGACAGGGAAATAAGAGGAAAAATTACGGATGAGGAACGGACAAAAACAGGAGTGGTGGGTCAGGAGAGATGGGGATAGGGAAGACGAGGCTGGGCAAGGGCCTCGACGCTGTCCGGAGCAGCGTGTCTTCACAGGGGAGAGGGGAGGGATTCAGATTAGAAGTGGCTACACACAAGGCACGTGATGTACGGCAAGGCTCGAGCCGATTTAGACGAATAAATGTCCGTGTAAACATCCGCCCTCTCCATTCAGTGTATATCTCGAGCGCCTTCCAGCAGCAAACTCGCTGTCCTGTTAAGTTCAGTTTAGCGCAGGGAGGAAGATTCTCGGCGCGTCACACGTCGACAGGAGCTGACGCTCGGTGCTCTGTGTGTATGTGTGTAGGTTTGTAAAGGAGAAGCGCCCATCGATTTCACCCAACTTCAACTTCCTGGGGCAGCTGCTGGAGTACGAGCGTGAGCTGGGCACAAACCTCCACGTCCAGCAGCAGCAACAGCAGCAGCAGCAGCACCAGCAGCAGCAACAGCACCAGCAGCAGCAAGTCCATCAACAGCAGGAGCAACAGCAACATTCCTCACACACATTGCACAGAACACAATTTCAGCATTACCTACAACTGCACCAGCAGCAGCAGCAACAGAAACTCCACGGGCAGCTGCGGCAGCAAACGTCGCTCCAGACGCAGCTGCCGCACAGCGGGCAAAGCCCGTTGCCTTGCCAACAGCAGCAGCAGCATCAGCAGAAGTCGAACCAAGAACCGCGGTCAGCAGCGTCGACGTCGACTTGGTCAGGGCAGCTCGGTCAGCGGCCCGGCACAGCGGGCGCCTCGACGGCGACGGCGCGGGGGGGCGACGCGGACGCTGCAGGCGACGGCGCCGCTCTGTGCTCACGACGCGAGTGGGGCGGGGAGGGGGAGCCAGCAGCAGCGGCGGCGGCGGCGGCCCTCTGCCTCGACATCCACTTGCCCGTGACCCCCTCGACGTTTGCGCAGCCGCAGAAGCGAAAGCAGCCAACGACGAAGCATTTCTCGCCAGTCATGGAGAACCCGGATTCGCCACTCGAGAGGACAGAGAGCGCCGAGCCCAGCGCGGACACGCGCGTGAGCACGCAGCCACCGATGGGCACGGAGACGCCGACGGGCGCGTGGTGTGAAGAGGCAAGCGGGCGCACACGCGGGCAAGCGGGTGGAAGCGAATGAGCGAACGCGAGACTCCGCGGAGCCACGTTTGCCGAGCGCTCCGATCCAGAGGAGCTGCAGCGTGGAGGACTACCTCGCCACGGGGCTGTTGCTGGGCATCACGTCCGGCGCGCACGGACAGCCGTGCCTCCACCAGCATTTGCTGCAACACCGCTACTACTACCGCCAGCTCGGCCTGTGGGCCCACGCGCCGTCCGTGCCCTCGCTGACTGGGCCGTGGGATCCCAAAGTGGAGCTCCGCCGGAGGGACAAGGTGCGCTTGTGTGTTAGCGCGTAGCCTTTGTAAAGAACAGTGTTGACCGCATTCCGATTCCTCACTCTGACCACAACCATAGCCTTCAATATTCTAATTATTTTTATTTTACTAGATAAGGCCCACTGAGCTATATAATACCTATTTGTCAGACGCAACCTGGCCACAAATGATAGCTCAACGACGCGGCTTACTATCATGTGGAAATTTATAGCAGCCAAATACGCTAAACGCGTGATGCTGATTATAAATGTGGAGGTACAAACTGGAGGACCTGGAGAAAAATCCACGCGACCACAGGGAGAACATGCAAACTCCAAATATACAGGCGTCAGGGTCGGGATCGAACCGACGACCTCCTGCATAATATAACTTGCGCACCACCGATAGTTCACGTACAGACTCCTCTCTTCTGCTTGTGACTGACTTTCAACCGTGAACCTGATCTGGTTTTAACCATACTGGCACGTGTTGTCGACCGCCTGTGCACTCCAATCATTGTGCTGGGCACGGTGGCCAGGATCACTCTTAGTTCATTGTTTTGGGAGGCTGGTGTTGGTGGATGGAACAGAGATTCGTTTGTGTCGCACACCTACCGTTAGGAAAGAGAGAGATTCCTGTCAGGAGAAATGCAGCTAGTCGGCTGCTGAACTGTGTTGACTCTTGAGTGTCATCCCCTTGTATGCGTGGGTTCTCTCCGCTCAGGTTTCCTCGGTAAGGGGTCGGGAAAACCTCACTGGGAGATTTTGTGAGGCCTCTTCTGTGGGTTAAACGATATTAGCAGGTCACACCCAAATGACGGGGGAGTGTTTGCCCAGTGGTTAGTGCACTGGTCTAAGCACCCAGCAACCCGAGTTCGATTCTCGGCCATGGGAAAAGATACCTAAATTGGGCCTGGGTCCCAAGTTCACAAAACCTGCACTGACGAGCGTGATGAAGCTTGGTTAAAAACCTTGATTTTCACACACAGCATCGGGACAGTGGCTTGACAAAAGGCCAGAGGTCGCAATCGGGTACCCGATACCCGTACCCTACCCAATACCCGGCTACCCGTACCCAGGCGGGTACGGGTACCCGTTTGCGACCCTGGTGCGGCCGGGTACGGGTAGGCCGTGAGTCACTGGTAAGTAACCGTTTGTCACTCATTTCCCAACGTCTTGTCTCTTCTCACAATTCAAGTTTCTAGAATCAACCCACCCGCGCCTGCAACATGGCTTCATCCCAGAGGTCGCAATCGGGTACCCGTACCTACCCGATTCCCGGCCGGGTACGGGTAGCCGGGTATCGGGTACGGGTAAGGGTACCCGATTGGGACCCTGGTGCGGCCGGGTACGGGTAGCCGGGTATCGGGTAGGGTACGGGTACGGGTACCCGATTGGGACCCTGGTGCGGCCGGGTACGGGTAAGGAATCAAAACCCGTTTGCGACCTCTGCAAAGGGCCTTAAATTAAATTCGTAGTTACTTGAACTTAAACCGTAACCCCTAACACGAACGCTTAACCATAGCCATGGTCAAACCGTGACATCTGTACCTCAACACCGCGTGTCCTGTTGTCCTCTCCCCCCACTTGCAGGCGTTGGACGGCCGCGGATCGCGCCGAAGCTGGCACGAGGAGACACTCCTTGAGAAGCAGCGGCTTGCCCGGCGCAGCTGCCAGATGGAGTTTGAGGGCTCGGCGCGCCTCTTCCTCGCCGCCGCCTCCTCCTCCTCGTCCTCCTCTGCCTCGTCCTCTGCTCCCAGCTCCACCTCGCCGCTTTCCGCGCACGACCCGATGCCCAAGCGCGCCAGCTTTTCCGGCAGCGCCGAGCTAGTCCAGGTGTCCTGAGGTTGGCGTCGGCTAAACTTTCGTCCGCCGATTTTCCCACCCGTGTTGGATCCCGATTGGCCGTGCACCGTCGATCAACTCTGCGTTTTAGCCCGATGCTTGGCCCCGATCACCCCCTCCGGCTTTCAGCTTCTCCCTCCTGCAAATCCTGCTCACGGAGTGGCGAGCGGATGGCCTTGAAGCGTCCACGCGGGAGCGGCCGTCGATCAGCCCGAGGACCTCGCGGCGACGGTCGGAGAGGATCCGCACGTTGCCTTAATGCATCGGGGGACTGACCATCCTCGAATTAATTTGCGTATCCCGAGATTGAATAGCTGTGCCGTGACCGCAGCGGTTGCCTTTGCACAAAAACTCTGCTTGTGCGGATGGAACGTCACGTGATCGATTACGTTTTTTCGGAATTTAGCCACTTGTTCTGATCATCTAGCGATCGTTTGCTTTGTCTGTGCTGCACCGTCGTTTTGCGTGCCCCTGTGGGGATGGGGGGGGTGGAAAGGGGGGCGCTCCTTGGCTGTGTGTGGCTGCGTGTGGCTGTGTGTGGCTGCGTGTGGCTGTGTGTGGCCGCGTTTGCTGCTCCCCTGCACAGACCTCGACCGTTGCCCGAATTTCTATGGCGGTGGAGACTCCTCCAAGAGCCATCCCAGTGCGTCTTAACATCGCTGTTACTCTCCAACCTTGATATCTCGAGTAAACTTGTCCATTGACTGGGCTGTCGGTGGTTTGTTTAGCAACGCGCCATTATGTAAATGTGGGCAAATAAGGCGGTGTGTGCGTGTGTGCGTGTATGTGTGTATGCGTGTGTGCGCGAGCGTGATCGGTAGCTCTGCATCCGCTTAACAGCATTTGATAATAACGGAATGTCCCGTTTTTTTACGGTGAGGTTTTAGGCTTACCATCTTTAACCTGTGTGTCGTATTAGTTGTTGGGTTTTCTTTGTGTTTGCAGAGCTGCTGAATTTGCAATGCTGTAACTTTCCGAGCCCGTTTCTCCCCCGCTATTTTGTCGTCGATAGGTTAACCACGCGAAGAAATGGGCAGTTTTAACGACTGTGGTGACGTGAATATGGATGTAATTGCGGTAACCGGTATACACTTTAAATGCTGGAGATTGAGAGATGTACTTGCGAGTGTGTGATGGATGTTGGCATGTGGGGGGCACATCTCTGTGCTTTCTCACAAAGATGCGAATGACCCTTCTGTCGTCTCACTGCGTAACGCGAACGTGGAAGATCCCTGTCACTCACCCTTCTGACATTGAGATTTAAAATAAAATATGTCAACTTGTTGCGGACACGTGTAAGTCACGGTTGAGATTTTTGGATAACGTCAAAAAAGGCTGCGCATTAAAGCAATACAGTAAACCCTTGTTAAATTTCGATTTAAAGCTTTCGTGACTGCAGGGATTCATCTTCTTGGTTCTTTCGGTAAATTCTTCCCTTCTACGTGACTTTACTTGACTTTACCGAAAGAACCAAGAAGATGAAACCCTTGTTAATTCGATACATTTGGGGCTCTGGCCTTGCCGAATGATCCAATATCCCGAATTACGTACAATGGTACTCGCCAATGCCTCCTGCCCCAATTAAAAACAATTCTAAATTTGTTTTCCCAACGCTTCGCACACCATATGCATTGACACACACCCTGCATCAATTCTATCCAACACTTTGGATTTGTCTCTTATATTCTTGGGTTTTTTCGGTAAAGTCACGTAGGTAAAAAATTAAAATTAATAAAAGTAAAATAATAAAAAAATCACGACGTTTTAATTTTTTGTGTTGTCACCAAAATGTGATTTTTATTTTATTTTATTTTTTACCTACGTGACTTTACCGAAATAACCCAAGAATATGAATCCTTGCAGTCACGAAAGCTTCAAATCTAGAATTGTCTCTATTACTTCTGGATATAGGTTTGTAGACGACATTTCTGCGAGGGTTGGCTTGCACAGAGTGCACAAAGCGACGACGGCTCTGCACTACCGCTCACCACGTCCGCCGCCACTGGACCGACTCGTTACATCGGTCGTGGCGTGCGGCGTCGCTGCTCCACGTGCATGCCGACATTGGACCATTCGGCACGAGAATTCGGCTCGTCGCGAATTACAAATTCGCCAAAAGCGCAGCCGTGCCTGCTTATCCCCAATTACGGATGATCATATACCGAAATAACGAGGTTTTACTGTATTTAGATATATTTCACCGCTGACTACTGTTTGTACCCACAGCGATGGCACGCGCTTTCGCGTACGTTTACACACAATGCATTTGTCGCGCGAAAACTGGTGTCAAGGCGCCCTTCCCCCCTTCCAACCCAGCTTAAATAGACGCTCCAAGCATGGTGCTATTTCATTCAGACGCTGTCTCCCCGACAGACCTGGTCTTCACCTGAGGACGGCTGCTTGCGTTGTGGCCGAAACGTCGTGAGAATTATTTTATAATGTTTTATTTTATTATTTCCATTCTACGTGACTTTACCGAAAGAACCAAGAAGATGGTGAGTGCACGTCAGGGCCCTGTGTGATGCCGCGCTGATTGGCATGGTGAAGCAAAACGGGGTCCAAGCACCACCATCTGTCGGTGACTCCTTGGATTTAAATCAACTCGGGATGTGAGCTGATTTTTATTATTATTTCTGCAGCGTAGATTGAATTACTGTGAAAACGGTGTCTGGACTTGTGCCCCCACCCACCCACCCCCTGACATGCCGCACATGTCAGCGATCCAGCCGATAGGTAACTTTTTATTTTTACTTTATTCAATAATAATTAGAAATAATATTAATATAAATCCGTCAGTTGGTGTCCTTGTCATTTTTAATGGAGTAGGGAAGGGAAACTAAACTAAACTTTCTACTTTAACAGGTAAGGCCCCACTGAGCTATAGAGATTTTTTTCAGAAGCGACCTTGCCACAAATGATAGCTCTAAGAAGTGGATTATCATCACGTGCAAATTTGAAGGGTAAACCCGGAGACCCCGGAGAAAAAAAATCCTCGCGACCACGGGTCGAAAGAGTGAGTAAAACTCCAACTATACAGCAGGCATCAGGGTCGGGATCGAATCCACGACCTGCATACCAGGCGAGGTAATGAACATCTCACCACCGGCGGCTATTTCGCTCATCGGATTCCTCCAGTATAAATATTCTGATTCCATCACACGCAACGCGCACGCATAGTTACACCGACCGGAACAAAGAAACCCCCTAAACTCCTGAGCGCGCGTGTCACCGATGCCGTTGTTAGACAATCGCCGAGATAAATGTGTGAGGAGCAGATGGTGCCCATTGTGGGTTGTGGCGGGACGGGGGGCGGGGGATTGAATTCACAATCAAGAGGCACGGCCTCAAACTTTCTCTTATTGATGCGCGAACGTTAAGGGGGGAGGTGATGGTGGTGGTGGTGGTGGGAGGAGGAGGAGAAAGGGAGAGAAAGACTGAGAGATAGGGGTGTGGAGTGATAGGAGGAGGTGGGGGGGGGTGTGCAAGATGGTTACAAACAAAGGCAGCAAGTAGAGTGAAAGCGCGCACAGAGAGAGACAGGGGATGGGGGAGAGGGGCTTCTATTGTGTGTAGAGGGGGGGCGGGGGGGCTAAGTAATGGCACGTGAAGGCCCCTTGTCCAGCGTGCCACTAAATACCATGACGACGCATTCAGGGCGCTTTTCGTTGTTTACAGGACCATGTGTTCGCCACTGAATAGTCCTGGCACCGCGCGCACGCACGCACGCGTTGTGCGTTTAAGAGTATTTGGATGCTGCTATAAATGACCCAGAGTGTTTGCTTGTCTTGCACCAATGCTGCTGCTGCTGCTGTTGGAATAATGCACTCCCAGAAGAAAGTCGTGCGTGTGGCTGATGGGTCGTGTAAGAAATATTTCTGCTTTTTTTATCGTTTTCTAATAACATCTCACCACGGCGGTGAGATGTTAACTACCTCGCCTGGTATACAGGAGGTCGTGGGTTCGATCCTGACGCCTGTATATTTGGAGTTCGCGGTGTCTCTTTCCCTGTGGCCGCGTGCGTTTTTAATCGGGCCCTCCGTTTTTTTCCCTCCGCTTTTCGAATCAACGTGGGTTTGGAGTATATGGCTGCTATTGCATTTCTACGTGATAAGCCCACTTCGTTGAGCTATCATTTGTCATGGCCAGGTCGCTTCTGAAAAACAAGCTACGTTGCTCAAGTGGGCCTTAGCTGGTAAAAGAAAACATTAGTTTAGTTTTAGGTCCACTCGATATGTATGTGTCGTTCACTGCATTATTGCTGTATTTTAATAAGCGAGCTCTTTGAGGTTACGTGTCTGTCTTTGAGGTTACATGTCTACGGGATCTGTCTTTTCTCAAAGACGTCGGAGATCATGGCCTTACTTCCATTCAGTGCTGACCACATACAGAACCATAAACTGGCACTGAGACCCATAAACTCACACTGAGACCCATCGACTCACACTGAGACCCATTGACTCACAAAGAGACCCACGAACTCACATTGAGACCTATGGGCTCACATTGAGACCCATAGACTGAGACTCATAGACTCACACTGAGACTCATAGACTCACACTGAGACCCATAGACTCACACTGAGACCCTTAGACTCACATAGAGACCCACGAACTCACATAGAGACCTATGGGCTCACATAGAGACCCATAGACTCACACTGATACCCATGGACCTCACATAGAGACTCATAGACTCACACTGAGACTCACGTACTCACATAGAGACCCAAGGACTCACATAGAGACCCACAGACTCGCATAGAGACCCATAGACTCGCATAGAGACCCATAGACTCACATAGAGACCCATAGACTCATACTGAGACCCATAGACTCACACTGAGACCCACGGGCTAACACTGAGACCCACAGACTCGCATAGAGACCCATAGACTCACACCGAGACCCATAGACTCGCACTGAGACCCACGGGCTAACACTGAGACCCACAGACTCACACAGAGACCAATAGACTCACACTGAGACCCACGGGCTAACACTGAGACCCACAGACTCGCATAGAGACCCACGCGGACTAGCATCGATATCTCTAAATTTACACCCAGAACCACTCGAATAGAGACGCACAGGCCTCGCACAGAGATCTACGCGAATGGGGCTTCATCACAGCGGCCGATGCACCACTGCCGCTACCCCTGACGCAGTCACCCGGCTCATGAACCAGCAACGACGACGTTGATAGTCGGCCGATCTCTGTGCACAGCCTACAGCGACATGAGCCTCTAGGATGAAGAATTATTATGGATCGATTGCCGCTGCCCGCCTGTGCCTCGGAATGCCCCTTGGGCACGCGGGCGGGGGCATTGTCGGACCGTGACACCCCGGGGGGAGTGGGGGGGGTGTGGAGAGGGTGGGGGAAGGGTGGGGGGGCCCGGGCGTGACCTCCCCGTGCGTGACCCGCGACTCGGGCGCAGTGTCGGCAGCTGTCGCTCGCTCCGCGCTCCTCCTCCCGTCGGCACGGGTGGAGGCAGCGAGTCGCTCAGCGGGTGGACCAGAGGTGGCGAACGGGTTTAGATTCCTTACCCGTACCCGGCCGCACCAGAGTCGCAAACGGGTACGGGTATCGGGTACCCGATTGCGACCTCTGGGGTGGACTCAGGGAGCCGGGGCTTGGAGCACGTGGGCCGCATCTTATATCACGTCGCGTACAATTTACATGTCGCCTTAACCACGGCGCTGTCTCAAGTTTCAAGTTTAATTTATTTGGTGTAGCCCTGTGAGCCATGCGGCTCTTAAGTCGGGTGCAACCGCAACAAGCAAAATATGAACGGAGAACATCTCAAAGCGACGACGCGCAACAGAAACAGCCTGGAAAAACCAGCAAATCTTCCACAAAAAAAAACGCTTGTGTGGAAAAAATCTCAGTGAACTAAGTACGGTGCGCGTTGGTTGGCGAGGTGAAACGAGATGGAGTAGATGGGATAAGTGTGTGGTTGTTGTGGTGTGGTGGTGTGTGGTGGTTTGTGGTGGTGTATGTGGTGGTGTGTGTGTGTGGTGTGTGGTGGTGTGTGGTGGTGTATGTGGTGGTGTGTATGTGTGGTGTGTGTGGCGGTGGTGTGTGGTGGTGTGTGTGGTGGTGGTGTGTGGTGGTGTATGTGGTGGTGTATGTGGTGGTGTGTGTGGTGGTGTGTTGTGGTGGTGTGTGGTGGTGGTGTGTGTGGTTTGTGTGGTGTGTGTGGCGGTGGTGTGTGGTGGTTTGTGGTGGTGTGTGTGGTTTGTGTTGTGGTGGTGTGTGGTGGTGTATGTGGTGGTGGTTGTGTGTGGTGGTGGTGGTGTATGTGGTGGTGGTGGTGTGTGGTGGTGTGTGTGGTGGTGTGTGTGGTGTGGTGTGTGGTGGTGTGTGTGGAGGTGGTGTGTGGTGTATGTGGTGGTGTGGTGGTGGTGTGTGGTGGTGGTGTGTGTGGTGGTGTGTGTGGTGGTGGTGGTGTATGTGGTGGTGGTGGTGTGTGGTGGTGGTGGTGGTGGTGGTGTGTGGTGGTGTGTGTGGTGGTGTTTGTGGAGGTGGTGTGTGGTGTATGTGGTGGTGTGGTGGTGGTGTGTGGTGGTGGTGTGTGTGGTGGTGTGTTGTGGTGTGTGTGGTGTGTGTGGTGTGTGTGGCGGTGTGTGGTGGTGTGTGTGATGGTGTGTGGTGGTGGTGTGTGTGGTGTGTGTGGTGTGTGTGGCGGTGGTGTGTGTGTGTGGTGTGTGTGGTGTGTGTGTGTGTGTGGTGTGTGTGGTGTGTGTGGTGTGTGTGGCGGTGGTGTGTGTGTGTGGTGTGTGTGTGGCGGTGTGTGGTGGTGTGTGTGATGGTGTGTGGTGGTGGTGTGGTGGTGTGTGTGGTTTGTGTGGTGTGTGGTCGTGTGGTGTGGTGGTGTATGTGGTGGTGGTGGTGTGTGGTGGTATGGTGTGTGTGGTATGTGTGGCGGTGGTGTGTGGCAGAGGTGGGACAAAGTCATTGTTATGCAAGTCCAAGTCGAGTCTGAAGTCATCAAATTCATGACTCGAGTCTGACTCGAGTCCAAGTCACATGACTCGAGTCCACACCTCTGGTGTGTGGTGTGTAAAATGAGGTGGTGGCCGTGACGATGCGTGGAACGAACGAAGACGGAAATGAGACGAGTGGACTGATGGGTGGGTGGCCGCGGGGAGTTCAGTTGCATTTAGTATTAGGTATCACCCTGTGAGCCATTCGGCTCTTGCATCGGGTGCAACTGCAACAAACAAAAAACATGAACAAGAAAACATCTTAAAGTGACTATGCGCAAACAGAGAAATCCAGGAAGAAAAAAAAACAGCAAACACACACTACACACACTACACACACACACTACACACACTACACACAGAACACACACACACTACACACACACTACACACACAATACACACTACACAATACACACACCACACAGAACACACCACACAGAACACACTACACACAGTACACACTACATACATAACACACTACACACACAGAACACACACACTACACACACACACTACACAACACACACATAAAACATAACACATACTACACACACAGTACCCACACTACACACAGTACACACACAGAACACACACACTACACACAGTACACATAGTACACACATACAACACACACACTACACACATAACACACATACAGTCCCCACAGAACACACACAGTACACACAGTGTGGGCTGTTGATTTCTGCCCCTCTCACCCTCCCGCCTCTCAGCTACCCTGGGTTGTTAATCTCTCCCCCTCTCACCCTCCCGCCTCTCAGCTACCCTGGGCTGTTCGTCTCTACCCTCTCACCCTCCCGCCTCTCAGCTACCCTGGGTTGTTGATCTCTACCCCTCTCACCCTCCCGCCTCTCAGCTACCCTGGGCTGTTCGTCTCTACCCCTCTCACCCTCCCGCCTCTCGGGCTACCCTGGGCTGTTGGTCTTTACCCCTCTCACCCTCCCGCCTCTCAGCTACCCTGGGCTGTTGGTTTCTACCCCTCTCACCCTCCCGTCTCTCAGCTACCCTGGGCTGTCGATCTCTGCTCCTCTCACCCTCCCGCCTCTCAGCTACCCTGGGTTGTTGGTCTCTGCCCCTCTCACCCTCCCGTCTCTCAGCTACCCTGGGCTGTTAATCTCTCCCCTCTCACCCTCCCGCCACTCAGCTACCCTGGGATGTTGATCTCTGCCCCTCTCACCCTCCCGCCTCTCAGCTACCCTGGGCTGTTCGTCTCTTCCCCTCTCACCCTCCCGCCTCTCAGCTACCCTGGGCTGTTGGTCTCTACCCTCTCACCCTCCTGCCTCTCAGCTACCCTGGGCTGTTCGTCTCTCCCCTCTCACCCTCCCGCCTCTCAGCTACCCTGGGATGTTCGTCTCTACCCTCTCACCCTCCCGTCTCTCAGCTACCCTGGGATGTTGGTCTCTACCCCTCTCATCCTCCCGCCTCTCAGCTACCCTGGGCTGTTCGTCTCTACCCTCTCACCCTCCCGTCTTTCAGCTACCCTGGGATGTTGGTCTCTACCCCTCTCACCCTCCCGCCTCTCAGCTACCCTGGGCTGTTCGTCTCTACCCTCTCACTCTCCCGTCTCTCAGCTACCCTGGGCTGTTGGTCTCTGCCCCTCTCACCCTCCCGCCTCTCAGCTACCCTGGGCTGTTCGTCTCTACCCTCTCACCCTCCCGTCTCTCAGCTACCCTGGGATGTTGGTCTCTACCCCTCTCACCCTCCCGCCTCTCAGCTACCCTGGGCTGTTGGTCTCTGCCCCTCTCACCCTCCCGCCTCTCAGCTACCCTGGGCTGTTTGTCTCTACCCTCTCACCCTCCCACCTCTCAGCTACCCTGGGGTGTTGGTCTCTGCCCCTCTCACCCTACCGCCTCTCAGCTACCCTGGGCTGTTCGTCTCTGCCCCTCTCACCCTCCCGCCTCTCAGCTACCCTGGGATGTTGATCTCTGCCCCTCTCACCCTCCCGTCACTCAGCTACCCTGGGATGTTGATCTCTGCCCCTCTCACCCTCCCGTCACTCAGCTACCCTGGGTTGTTGGTTTCTACCCCTCTCACCCTCCCGTCTCCCAGCTACCCTGGGCTGTTGGTCTCTGCCCCTCTCACCCTACCGCCTCTCAGCTACCCTGGGATGTTCGTCTCTCCCCTCTCACCCTCCCGTCTCTCAGCTACCCTGGGCTGTTGGTCTCTCCCCTCTCTCACTCTCCCATCTCTCAGCTACCCTGGGGTGTTGATCTCTACCCCTCTCACCCTCCCGCCTCTCAGCTACCCTGGGATGTTAGTCTCTACCCCTCTCACCCTCCCGCCTCTCAGCTACCCTGGGCTGTTGGTCTCTACCCTCTCACCCTCCCGCCTTTCAGCTACCCTGGGCTGTTGGTCTCTACCCCTCTCACCCTCCCGTCTCTCAGCTACCCTGGGTTGTTGGTCTCTGCCCCTCTCACCCTCCCGCCTCTCAGCTACCCTGGGCTGTTGGTATCTACCCTCTCACCCTCCAGCCTTTCAGCTACCCTGGGCTGTTAGTCTCTCCCCTCTCACCCTCCCGTCTCTCAGTTACCCTGGGCTGTTAATCTCTGCCCCTCTCACCCTCCCGTCTCTCAGCTACCCTGGGCTGTTAATCTCTCCCCTCTCACCCTGCCGTCTCTCAGCTACCCTGGGCTGTTAATCTCTCCCCTCTCACCCTGCCGTCTCTCAGCTACCCTGGGCTGTTCGTCTCTGCCCCTCTCACCCTCCCGTCTCTCAGCTACCCTGGGCTGTTCGTCTCTTCCCCTCTCACCCTCCCGTCTCTCAGCTACCCTGGGTTGTTCGTCTCTCACCTCCCGCCTCTCAGCTACCCTGGGCTGTTCGTATCTTCCCCTCTCACCCTCCCGTCTCTCAGCTACCCTGGGTTGTTCGTCTCTCACGTCCCGCCTCTCAGCTACCCTGGGCTGTTCGTCTCTGCCCCTCTCACCCTCCCGCCTCTCAGCTACCCTGGGCTGTTCGTCTCTTCCCCTCTCACCCTCCCGTCTCTCAGCTACCTTGGGTTGTTCGTCTCTCACCTCCCATCTCTCAACTACCCTGGAATGTTGGTCTCTGCCCCTCTCACCCTCCCGTCTCTCAGCTACCCTGGGTTGTTGTTCTCTACCCCTCTCACCTTCCCGCCTCTCAGCTACCCTGGGCTGTTTGTCTCTACCCTCTCACCCTCCCGTCTCTCAGCTACCCTGGGCTGTTGGTTTCTACCCCTCTCACCCTCCCGTCTCTCAGCTACCCTGGGCTGTTGGTCTCTGCCCCTCTCACCCTCCCGTCTCTCAGCTACCCTGGGTTGTTGGTCTCTGCCCCTCTCACCCTCCCGTCTCTCAGCTACCCTGGGCTGTTAATCTCTCCCCTCTCACCCTCCCGCCACTCAGCTACCCTGGGATGTTCGTCTCTTCCCCTCTCACCCTCCCGCCTCTCAGCTACCCTGGGCTGTTGGTCTCTACCCTCTCACCCTCCTGCCTCTCAGCTACCCTGGGCTGTTCGTCTCTCCCCTCTCACCCTCCCGCCTCTCAGCTACCCTGGGATGTTCGTCTCTACCCTCTCACCCTCCCGTCTCTCAGTTACCCTGGGATGTTGGTCTCTACCCCTCTCATCCTCCCGCCTCTCAGCTACCCTGGGTTGTTGGTCTCTGCCCCTCTCACCCTCCCGCCTCTCAGCTACCCTGGGCTGTTCGTCTCTCCCCTCTCACCCTCCCGCCTCTACAGCCGCAGCAGCTGCTGTCCATTGTGTCCCTTATGGGCTCTGTGGGGGTGGTGGAGGTCGCAGTTGGGGGGGGGGGGGGTGATTGTGTGGTGGTGATGAGTGGGGGTGATACGTGTGTGTGTGTAGGAGTGTGTGTGTGTAGGTGTGTGTGTGTGTAGGAGTGTGTGTGTGTGTGTGTAGGAGTGTGTGTGTGTGTAGGAGTGTGTGTGTGTGTGTAGGAGTGTGTGTGTGTGTAGGAGTGTGTGTGTGTGTGTAGGAGTGGTACGTGTGTGTGTAGGAGTGTGTGTGTGTGTAGGAGTGTGTGTGTGTGTAGGAGTGTGTGTGTGTAGGAGTGTGTGTGTAGGAGTGTGTGTGTGTAGGAGTGGTACGTGTGTGTGTGTGTAGGAGTGGTACGTGTGTGTGTATAGGAGTGTGTGTGTGTGTAGGAGTGGTACGTGTGTGTGTAGGAGTGTGTGTGTGTGTAGGAGTGGGGTGGTACGTGTGTGTGTGTAGGAGTGTGTGTGTGTAGGAGTGGTACGTGTGTGTGTGTGTAGGAGTGTGTGTGTGTAGGAGTGGTGGTGGTACGTGTGTGTGTGTGTAGGAGTGTGTGTGTGTGTGTAGGAGTGGGGTGGTACGTGTGTGTGTGTAGGAGTGTGTGTGTGTAGGAGTGGTACGTGTGTGTGTGTGTAGGAGTGTGTGTGTGTGTAGGAGTGGGGTGGTACGTGTGTGTGTGTAGGAGTGTGTGTGTGTAGGAGTGGTACGTGTGTGTGTGTGTAGGAGTGTGTGTGTGTGTGTGTAGGAGTCTATGTATGGGATGTGCAGCTGCCACCCTATAAATACTAATTATAGGCTCGCGGCTTGGTCTATTTATCCCAGTAGCCTTTCGGTGTGGGGGGGGGGGGGTCCTGGGGGTGGGAGTGGAAGTTGGGTGACTTTCTTGGGGGGGGGAAGGGGAGGGGATGGTTTAGTATTGGAACTTTAATCGCAGCTGTTGAGGGAGGCAGCTGGGGCATAACGCATCGGCCCGTTCTGTCCGGAATACTAAAAGCGGCCATTCCCCATTCACCGCATTGCAATGGACAACACATAGCAACACAGACAACATGCACACACACATCCTACCTCTCTGTTGTTCACAGTCGTGTACTATGTGGGGTTTTTTTAAAAAATAAATTCCCTCCTGCATAATAGGCGCTTCGTGAACTTGAAGGCGTAATAATAACAATGGAGATAATGAACCTTAACGTTTAAAAAAATAACTAAATTACACGTTTAATTTCGATTTAAAGCTTGCAGGGATTCATATTCTTGGTTCTTTCGGTGAAGTCAACGTAGAAGGGAAATAATAAAATAATAAAAAACAAAACAATACAATTCTCACGACGTTTCGATTGCAACACAAGCAATCATCATCAGGTGTGAAAACCACAGCAATAAAATTATTTGAAAAAAGTGGCGTTTTTTTCTTAACGTCAGCACCACGGGCAGCGACGAGCTGAGGTTTTCATAGCTGATGATGATTGCTCGTGTTGCAATCGAAACGTCGTGAGAATTTTATTGAAAGAGACACACACAAAGGTACACATGTGTGTTGTCTCTCTCTGTGTGTCTCTGTGTGTGGGGAGCGGTGGTGTAGCGGTTAGCGCGCTGCGCTATGAACCCAGCGACCCGAGTTCGATTCCCGCTCACGGCCAACACCAGTGACGATTATCTGAACCGGTCCCCGGCCTCCCTTAGGTCGACTCAGCCTCAAATGAGTACCTGGTGCGGTGTGTAAACATCACCATTAGGGAGACAAAGGCGGTCGGGCGTGGTGCTGGTTACCCACCACCTCGTGTACCGTTGCGGCCTTCATAGGTGCTTGCTAACAGCACTTGCCCCTACAGTCTGTTAAGGCTACACGGGGGATCTTTGTCTTTGTGTCTGTCTGTGTGTCTCCGCGTCTGTGTTTTGTCTCTCTCTCAAATGTAGCAATCTTTGGAAGAACGTAATCAACCAGGTGGGGTGTTGGCTGTTATGTTAGCCGACTCCCCGTGTTGTGTTGCATTATATTTCTAAGTTTACTAGGTTTCATATTCTTGCTTCTTTCGGTAAAGTCACGTAGAAGGGAAATAATAATTGCTTGTGTTGCAATCGAAACGTGAGAATGTTATTGTTAAAATTTGTATTATTTTATTATTTCCCTTCTACGTGAATTTGAATTGCACGTTGGCCAACAATCTGTCCGTTCATATGAGACGCTGCGGTGACGTAACACACATCGGAGTTGCGTCACCGCCCTCCCTCTGAGCATTTCTCTGTAGTCTTAAGTCGACGGCTAATACATAATTCCACATTTGGAACACATTCCACTTAACGCTACTCGTGAGTTTAACGCGTTGGCTTTCGCGACCAATATCATCCACAATAGAGGGTTTTTTTGGCGGGGGGTTAGATGTTCAGTACATTGTCATCATCATCAGCAGCAACAGCATCGGCATGGTCGATTCACTGCTGGATGAAGGTTTCCCCGCATGTTTGTGTGTATATACACAGTACATTGTATCGGTTTCTGGGGGAGCGGTAAAGTAGTGGTTAGCGCGCTGCGTGGTGCTGGCCACCCACCCCCTCGTGTGCCGTTCCGGCCTTCATAGGTGCTCGCTAACAGCACTTGCCCCTACAGTCTGTTAAGGCTACACGGGGGATCTTTGTTTGTGTGTAGCTGTTAGCGCGCTGCGCTACGAACCCGGCGACCCGAGTTCGATTCCCGCTCACGGCCAACACCAGTGACGATTATTTAAACCTGTACCGGGCCGCCCCTAGGTCGACTCAGCCTCAAACGAGTAGCTGGTGCGGTGTGTAGTAAACATCGCCACAAGGGAGACAAAGGCGGCCGGGCGTGGTGTTGGCCACACACCCGCTCGTGTGCCACCGTGCCGGTCTTCACATGTGCTTCAAGCTCGCAGCACTTTCCCCAACAGTCTGTTGAAGCTATAGGGGGGGTCTTTGTCTTTGTGTGTGTGCGTGTGCACGTGCGCGCTTTATCCCGTCGCTATCCAGATGGCCCTCGTCCTCATTGTTGGCTCGCTCTTCAATGGGGGCAGCCGCCACCACCACCACCCTAATCAAAACGTGAGTCTTGAAACGCGCGAAACGTCAGCCCATTGTGCCGACGTTTCGGCGGGCAAGCAGACCTTCAGAAGCGAATGCGTGACTTGCGCCGGATAGCGATGCTTTGCAATTGTTAAACATGGCTCAGTCGGGCAATCACACGCACACACACACACACGCCGTGGCGCGAAATGCAAACTACGGGCCGTATCGTATTGACACACAGAGACACGCAGAGACTCATAGAGAACCCATAGAGATGCATACAGGCACTTAGAGATACATAGAGACTCATAGAGATATGTAGATACATGAAGACCCATAGAGATGCATACAGGCACTTAGAGATACATAGAGACTCATAGAGATATGTAGATACATGAAGACCCATAGAGATGCATACAGGCACTTAGAGATACATAGAGACTCATAGAGATATGTAGATACATGAAGACCCATAGAGATGCATACAGGCACTTAGAGATACATAGAGACTCATAGAGATATATAGATATATAGAGACCCATAGAGATGCATACAGGCACTTAGAAATACATAGAGACTCATAGAGATCTGTAGATATATAGAGACCCTTAGAGATGCACGGAGACCCATATACACATACAGATAAATAGATACACATAGCGATACAAATAGAAACATGGAGATACAGCCTATAGACTACAAAGTAAACTCATAGCGACACACAGAGATGCACGGATACCCATAGAGACATACAGATACATAGAGACCCATCGTGATACAATTAGACCCATAGACACATACAGACACACAGAGACCCATAGAGATACAAATAGACACATAGAGACGCATTACAGACACAAGTCACAGTAGTGTGATTGTGGCCATGCAACAACCCAGGCTATGGACTACAAAGTAAACTCATAGAGACACACAGAGATACACGGAGATCCATAGACACATACAGATAAATAGAGACCCATCGTGATACAAATATACACATAGAGAGGCATTACAGACACAAGCCACGGTAGTGTGATTGTGCCCATGTAACAACCCAGCCTATGGACTACAAAGTAAACTCACAGAGACACACAGAGATACACGGAGACCCATAGAGACATACAGATGAATAGAGACCCATCGTGATACAATTAGACACATAGAGACGCATTACAGACACAAGCCACAGTAGTGTGATTGTGCCCATGCAACAACCCAGCCTATGGACTACAAAGTAAACTCTCTCGCCCTGAATTTCGATTTTAAGCTTTCGTGACAGCAGGGATTCATCTTGTTGGTTCTTTCGGTAAAGTCACGTAGAATGGAAATAATAAAAAAATAAAAATAAAACATAATAAAATAATTCTGAAGCCCTCTCGCCGTGACCAGCAGCAGCAGCAGCATCAGACCTCGACAGTGGCATGCAGCTCCCGAAGTCGTGATGGTGGTGGTGGTGGTGATGGTTGTGGTGGTGGTGATGGTTGTGGTGGTGGTGATGGTTGTGGTGGTGGTGGTGATGGTTGTGGTGGTGGTGATGGTTGTGGAGGTGGTTGTGGTGGTGGAGATGGTTGTGGTGGTGGTGGTGATGGTTGTGGTGGTGGTGGTGATGATAGACAGCCGTTTCACACTGCTGGATGGAGACAGGCGACGGCTGCTTGCGTTGTGGCCGAAACGTCGTGAGAATTTTATTGTTTTATTTTTATTCTGGATTTGAAGCTGTCGTGACTGCAAGGATTCATACTCTTAAAATTGCAATAATTAATTTATTATTATTTATTATTTTATTATTTCCCTTCTACGTGACTTCACCGAAAGAACCAAGAATATGAATCCCTGCAGTCACGAAAGCTTTAGAATTAGAAATTTGACGACGTATCGTTTCGATTATTTTGCTGTGCTATCAAATGTCCAGGTGATGATGATCCACTTTCGTTGAGCTATCATTTGCGAGAGCCGCAGGCTCGCTTTTAAAATAACAAAAACAGCTACACGGCTCAGTGGGGGACCTTACCCGCTGACATGCCAAAAAATCCCCACGCGTCTTAGCAATTTGCAAAGCTGCGTTTTTGTCAATCTGCAACGGGCCCTGTACGTAAACCTGCGCGCCGTTTGCAGTTGCAGGGCTGCGCCTTTGTCTCGCGCACGCGTCGCCGCGAGCCTCTGACACGCCGCCCGTGCCACGGGCACGCGCGCGGCACGGGGGGGGGGGCAGGGGGGGGGTTCGCGCGCGCGCGCTCGATCCTCCGGCGCGCGCAGCCAAATTGCGGCCCTCATCTCCATGACAAAGGCGGCAGTGGAGGATTTCACGGCGCGCGCGCGCGCGAGAGAGAAAGGCGCTGAAAGGGAGAAAAGGGGTAAGAGGAGCGACAAAGGAAGGGAACAGCCGGTCGTCGTTCACGCACAAAGAAGAGATTTGCCTGCTCCCCCCCCACCACCACCACCATCGCCGCCTCCCCCCCAAACCAAGCCCTTACTCTACCCCCCCCCCCGACACCCCCTCTTCCACCACGTCGCTACGATGGGTCTTCTCTGCGTCTTTGTGTAACAGTACTATACCCCGACGTACGTGTTCTCTCCTCCTTTTGTTAACGTCGCTTCGCCACTACGTTGTCGCTTTATCGCTACGAACACTGCCACGACCCGTTATGCGTCGCGTCAACCACCCCGACACTTACGTCTTCGACAGCATCATCATCATCATCATCGTCATCATCATCATCATCATCGTCATCATCGTCATCATCATCGACGTCGTCCTCCGTCCTGTTTCGTTATCCGTCGCCACTCAGCCTTCGCCTCCACCCACCACCATCCCCCTGTAACATCGCTTCGATCTTACGTCATTTCGATATTCGTTATCGCACCGTTTCAGGAACGAATCCCACGACGTAAAGCGGGTTGTTGCCGTGTTCGGGAAGTAGCAGACTTGCTCTGCCACGATATCATTTTCACGAGATGACGATATTTTATCAATATCAATGGTCACGCTATGACGATTATCGAGATGTAACTGAAACGCGCAGGTCGCATTCTAACCGTGTTGATTTGTGCGTTGCGTGCGTGGGCCTGAACACGCAACGCAGCTCGCTCGGCATACGTCTGCCGTAGGCAAAGTTGCCTCTCGTTGTCTTTGCACCGTGCTGCACGGCTGTCGCCTGATGAAGCTGGTTGTAATTACTGGCGAAACGTCGTGCTCAGATTGTAAATGTTGTGGCCTGGCTCTCCGACACACCGGCGTACTGTACTAGTATACTACACTATACACTACACTATTATACACTATACTATACACTACACTACTATACACTATACACTACACTATACACTACACTACACTACTATACACTACACTACTATACACTTCTATACACTACACTACTATACACTACACTACTATACACTTCTATACACTACACTATACACTACTATACACTACATTATACACTACACTATACACTACTATACACTACTATACACTACACTATACACTACACTACTATACACTATACTATACACTAGACTATACACTACACTACTATACACTACACTATACACTACTATACACTACACTATACACTACACTATACACTACACTATACACTACTATACACTATACTATACACTACACTACTATACACTACACTATACATTACACTACTATATACTACACTATACACTAATATACACTCCACTACTATACACTACACTATACACTACACACTAGTGCTGTACTAGTGACGAATTGGCCACGTTCTGTTTACGTGACAGCCCTTACTAGTTGGCCGTGTCGCGTGGTGGCGGGTTTTAACGACACATGCATTTATTGACGCGATCTAACCCAAAACAACCTCTATCATGGATGACATTGGTCGCGAAAGCGTGCTGCGTGTTAAACTGACGGTGAACTTCTTTCGCGCCGTACGTAGCCAACCGCGGGCACCGTGACGGCGCGCGTGGAAGGGACGGCAGACGAAGGGCACACCGAGGCGGCGGTGTGCTGGGTGACAATACTGACATCTGTGTCACGCTCTTCACCAACAATCTCAACGCGCTGTCCAACAGGACGCAGCATGCATGCATGCATGCGCTCGGCATCGAAATCACATCACGAACACGTTTTTAGTAACGATTTACTCGGTGAGCTAAGAAGTTTCGTGAGCCTAAAACGTACACGTCGGTGTTTGTAGGCGCGTTTTAAAACAAACAATAAAATTTCGATTTAAAGCTTTCGTGACTGCAGGGATTAATCTTCTTGGTTCTTTCGGTAAAGTCACGTAGAATGGCACGCCTTAGGCTTGGAGCTACTTCTGACTCTGCCTTCTCGACAGACCTGTTCTCCACCTGAAGACGGCTGCTTGCGTTGTGGCCGAAACGTCGGGATAATTATTTTATTATGTTTTATTTTTATTATTTTATTATTTTCCTTCTACGTGACTTTACCGAAAGAACCAAGAAAAAATGTCCACAGACTCAGAGAGGTCGCCGATACATCGTGGAAGAGTGCCTTGGCGGCGACACGAACGGGTTGGATATTTGGTTCATGCGTTATTCATGTGGCTCATCCGACAAGCCTCGACAGACCCCCCTCCCCCCCCAGTCTCGTTTAAAATATGCCAAGTGACTCCAATAGTCTCCACGAGTCAACCAATGGGGGAGCGAATACCCGGCGGGTATAAATAGGAGGCGGATTGAAGGCAGCTGTCAACTTGGCCTGATTCTACGTCGGCTGCCCTCTCATCTCCGCTCTCTCTCTCTCTCTGTGTGAGACACGAGCCTGGCCGCTGACGTTACTCGTGGGAGTGTTTGCAGGTCTCTACGCGATCACGACAGAGAAGGAGCTCAGACGCGAGCGCTTACATTCACGTGCGCGCCGCATACCGTGCCGCAGGGATACTCACGCTACACGTGCAGATTTTAGTGCAAGCTATCGAGCCAACTTTGTGTAACGAGGGTGGCTATACGATACGTAACTCGTAGGTCAACAGGTATATTGCACTTCGTTCGAGGGAGACACAGGCGGTTGCCGTACACGTCTTCTGTAAACACACGCGCACCGACACGCGGGTACACAACGCGCAAACGCGTGAGCACGCTGACTCACTCACTCACGCACCCTGCGTATCTGATTCGGTTGTGGTCGCTTTGGCTTCGCTGCTGCAACCGCGAAATCCTGGGGCGTCCTCGACTCGCTCCGAACGCACCAGAAGCGACAGCAGCAGAAGCAGCAGCAGAAGCAGCAGCAGCAGCAGAAGAAGCAGAAGAAGCAGCAGCAGAAGCGACAGAAGCAGCAGCAGAAGCAGCAGCAGCAGAAGCAACATCAGCAGCAACAGCAGAAGCAGCAGCAGCAGTCATGAGTTTCCCCCCGCGCTCCTCTTCCACCACCTCCGCCGGCGGCCCGAGTCTCGCTCGCCGCCGCCTCTTCGTGCCCCTGCCCTGCGTGATCCCTCCGGGTCGCGTCGCCAGCGTTCGCCGCCGCCTCCTCTTCGGCGGTGCCGACGAGACGACGCAGCAGCAGCAGCTGCAGCAGCAACAGCAGCGGGCCCGGTGTCTTCTCTCCGTGCGTCACGAGCTCGCGCAGAAACTCCGCGACGATGCGGCCGCTGCGCGCGCGCGGTGGGGGTTCGACTTCGCTGCAGGGCGACCGTGCGAGCGCGCAGAGGAGGGGGATGATGATGAGGAGGAGGAGGGCGCTGGCGAGAAGGCGGCTGGGGCCGCGTGGAGATGGGAGGAGGTGGACGCCGTGCGGGTGCCCAACTTTTACCGACCCGCAGCCGTCGCGCGAGACGGTGACGGCTGCGACTGTGACGTCGTCCGTGACGGCGGGGACGACGGCGAGCACGCGGTCGACGACGACGACGACGACGCGGAAAATAACTCCAACAGCGGCAACACGGAGATTACGGGGCCGGCTGGAGAAAGCCTCGCGTCTCGAAGCTCCTTCAGGCCAATCGCAGAGGTCACGCCGCCCGCGTTCAACTCGGCGCATCGCAAGCGGCCGGCTACGCGCATCGCCGGTGAGGCACGGGGTGGTGCAGCGGTGGGTGGTGCCGATTGAAACGAGGGTCGTGGCTATGTCTCGTCGAGTCGTTTCGGCAAACCGCGAGTGGTGCGTAAAATGCAGCCCTGCAATTGCTGGAGCTAAATTTGTAAAGTTTTTTTTTTGAACGTCTCATTCTCATTATACGTCTTCCCGTCTCTCTCTACATAAAATGAACTCCATAATACAGGTTTTTTTTTGGGTTCGATCGCGTAAATATATATTTACACGATAATACTATTTACGTGAAAAAAACCCTGTATTATGGATGCTATTGGTCGCGAAAGCCTACGTATAAACTAAACCATTTATTTTTATTTTTTTATTTTACCAGTTAAGGCCTCACTGAGTTATTAGCTTTTTTTTTATCAGAAGCGTCCTGGCCACAAATAATAGCTCAACAAGGTGCGCTTATCATCGCGTGGAAATTAATAGCAGCCAAACACTCTAAACGCGTGATGTTGATTCGAAATGTGGAGGGGAAAATCCCGGAAAACCCGGAGTAAAATCCATGCGACCACGGAGAGAGAGAGAGACATGACAACTCTAAATATACAGCAGCAGGCGTCAGGGTTGGCATATAACTCACGACCTCCTGTATACCAGGCAAGGTAGTTAACATCTCCTAGCCATCGGGCAACTCGATAAAAAAAAAAACTTAACAACCGATCACAAACTCAAAAGCTCTTTCTGCCTCGTGAGCACACAGAACAGTGGCAATGACACCGGCTTACGTGCCGTGTTAAAGCCACGCTCCAAGCTTATTTCGTTTGATCATGGTGATAACTCACGAGGTCAGGATGAGTCCCATCTGCGAGTGAGCGAGTGGGCGAGCGAGTGAACGTTTCGGTGAGTGAATGGGTTGCGATGGTGGGTGGGTAGGGTGAGCGATTCATTGAGCGAGTGAGTGAGATGAGTGAGTTTGTGCAACCAGTTGAGAACGCCGGAGACCAAGTTTTGAGTCTCAATTTCATGTCCGTACGGTGCAGGGTGGTGGGGACGACGGTTTGCTTCGTATAATCCCAATTGAGTAAAATGCGGTGTTGTTCTAGACTTTGGAAAATGTATCAGAGGGACTCTGTTCGCGTCTGCAAACGTATGTCCACGGTATGCAACAAGTAGTGTACACGTGTGCGTACATGCTGTGTGTGTGTGCGTGGGGAGCGGTGGGTGTAGTGGTTAGCGTTACGCTGCGCTACGAACCGGGCGACCCGAGTTCGATTCCCGCTCACGGCCAACACCCAGTGACGGTTATCTGAACCGGTCCTGGGCATCCCCTAGGTCAACTCAGCCTCAAATGAGTACCTGATGCGGTGTGTGGACATCGCCACTGGGGATACAAAGGCGGCCGGGCGTGGTTCTGGTCACCCACCCCCCTCGTGGCCTTCATGGGCGCTTGCTAACAGCACTTGCCGCAGTCTGTTAAGGCTATACGGGGGCTCTTTGTCTTTGTATATACACACACACAGTCATTCGCTTGTCTCAGCGCACACATTTGACTAACGTGTTCTCTGCGCTCTTCCCGTCCGCAGATTACTTCGTGAAGACGAAGCGAGCGCACCGAGAGGCCTCGGACAAGCGCGGAGGCCGCGCGGACGAGCAGCAGTCGCTGCTGCCCCAGACGAGCGCCATGCTGACCGGTGCGTGCCCCCCTCCCCCCCCCCCAGTCCCCCTTTGTGATGTTTGGTGAATCGTTAACAACCTTTGACCCCGTTGTGCCGCACCACCGCTACAACAACCGCGGGTCAAAGGGCAGCAAGAGGGGGGGGGGAGGGGGGCGAGTGTGACGGGGGGGGGGGGGCTGGGGGCGAGATGACAGAGAAAGGGATGGGATGAGAGGGTAGTGATGATGATGAGAGGGGTGGTGATGATGATGATAATGATGAGATGGTGGTGATGATTATAATGATGAGAGGGTGATGATGATGATAATAATGGGAGGGTGATGATGATGATAATGATGAGAGGGTGGTGATGATAATAATAGGAGGGTGATGATGATGATTATGATGAGAGGGTGGTGATGATGATAATGATGAGATGGTGATGATGATGATTATAATGATGAGAGAGTGGTGATGATGATAATGATGAGAGAGTGATGATGATAATGATAGGAGGGTGATGATGATGATAATGATGAGATGGTGATGATGATGATTATAATGATGAGAGAGTGATGATGATGATAATGATGAGAGGGTGGTGATGATAATAATAGGAGGGTGATGATGATGATGATAATGATGAGAGGGTGATGATGATAATGATGAGATGGTGATGATGATGATTATAATGATGAGAGAGTGGTGATGATGATAATGATGAGAGAGTGATGATGATAATGATAGGGTGATGATGATAATGATGAGAGGGTGGTGATGATAACGGTTAGGGTGATGATGATGACATTGATGAGAGGGTGGTGGTGATGATGATGACAGGGGAGGGAAGAGAGAGAGAATTAGAATGAGAATATTTGGACTGAAGGAATCCGATGAGCTGATAAGAGGAGCGTTACTCGGGGCGGGTCAGAAGAGGGGAAGGAGTGAGCGGAAGTGAGCTGTACGGAGCAGCACGGAGCAGCGTCTGTTTTCACAGGGGGCGGGGCGAGGGGTTCATAGTGGGGGTGGCCACGCGTAAGTCACGTGACGAACTGGAGGCTTGAGCTGATTGGGCGTGGGTGAGATGCTGCTCACGTGATATTTATCGCATTTTGTAAATTATTCTTTGCGTGTTCAAAAAAACCAGTCTGCTGAGAGTTTCCGTGACTGTTGACGTAGCCAGCAAGGGAACGCGAACGACGATTTCAGTCGATCTAACTTGTAAAAAAAAATGTTTTCTTTTGCAGATTTGACGTTTTAAAAGGAGGAAATATCTCTCGCAAGCACGAGCCCCGCGGGTGAACGAGGAGCCAAAGTGTCGTGGCGTCACTCGAGACGAAGATCACGCAGACGGAGGACGAGGCAGAGGAGATCACAGACGGAGGAGACCACAGATGGAGGAGACCGCAGGCCCCGTGACTCTGCTTGAGACGGACGCGTGGTGGTGGTGGAACTCTGCGATTGCGGCTGACAATTTGCGACAGTGCGCGCGCTTCTTGTGTACCGTCCGCAAGACTGTAAATAATATATATACACAGATGTAACTTAAAAAACTACTGCAAAGAGCACATTTATATTTTTGTATTTATGAATTTTCTATGAAAACAAAAGTTTATTGAATTAAAGGTTTCGGTGCGTAATGATGATTGTGGACACTTTATTTTTTTTACCGTTGATAAATCTCGCTTCTATTGTGCAAAGCGTGTGGACGCCTCCGTGTGCATGTGCCAGTGTGTGTCAGTTTGTGTGTGTCAGTGTGTGTGTGCCAGTGTGTGTGTGTCAGTGTGTGTGTGTCAGTGGGTGTGTGTGTCAGTGGGTGTGTGTCAGTGGGTGTGTGTCAGTGGGTGTGTGTGTCAGTGGGTGTGTGTCAGTGGGTGTGTGTCAGTGGGTGTGTGTGTCAGTGGGTGTGTGTGTCAGTGGGTGTGTGTCAGTGGGTGTGTGTGTCAGTCAGTGGGAGCGGTAGTGCAGCGGTTAGCGCGCTGCGCTACGAACCCGACGACCTGAGTTCGATTTCCGCTCATGGCAAACACCAGGGACGATTATCTGAACCGGTCATGGGCCTCCCTTAGGTCGACTCAGCCTCAAATGAGTACCCGGTACGGTGTGTAAACATCGCCACTGGGGAAACAAAGGCGGCCGGGCGTGGTGCTGGCCACCCACCCCTTCGTGTGCCTTGCCGGCCTTCATAGGTGCTCGCTAACAGCACTTGCCCCAACAGTCTGTTACAGCCTATACGGGGGATCTTTGTCTTGTGCGAGGTTGTAGCGCGAGAAAAATGAGCGAATGTTGACAAACGTGGGGTCAAGTTGGCAGTAGAATGATTGAGCAGAATCCCAGTTAACGTGGAACTTGGTGGCGTCACCGATCCAACGTTAGCTCAACGTTATCTCAACGTTATCTCAACGTTATCTCAACGTTAGCGCAACGTTAGCTCAACGTTAGCTTAACGTGAGCTCAACGTGAGCTCAACGTCAGCTCAACCAGCGGCTCCAACTGTTTATTCCGTCTGTACGGGGGGATAGCGCGTTGCCCCCTCGCGCAAGGCGTGGCTTTTCTCCGGGCTCTCCGGGTTCCTCCACCCCACTTGTATCATAATAACATGAATTAACAACATCCATTAATAACATTGATTGGCTGAAAAAATCTTTACAAATTAAAAACCCAAATTTAGCAGCAGCGGCAAGCAACCTCCTTGCAATAATAGTCCGAGGGACTATTATTACTTCATCGCCAAATTTCTCCTGCAAGCGTCCTCGAGAGCAGCGGTCCCCAACCTTTCTGGCGCCAGGGGCCGGTTTCGTGGGAGACAATTTTTGTTCACGGACCGGAGGGCGGAGGGTCATCATTCCGTCTTTTTTAAATCCTTTATATTAAGTTCGCGTGCTTGCTTGCTTGCTTGCGTGCTTGCTTAGGACCGTGCAAATCTTTCGGTCGTTTTTTAACCCACTTCCCATGATCCAATCGAGTTGACATTTTCCACACAGACTCGTTGTGCGAGACAATTAATGTTCGTGAAAAAATGTTTCCAAAATGTTACACTTTATAGGACAAAAATATTATATTTAATTACCAATTGTTTAATACTGCAGACAATCATCTGACCCATAGGTGGCAGCCATCTCAAGCCAGAGGACGAGAGGACTCTAGCCGCCACGCATATAAAGGATTTAGAGTGAAAAACTTTGTTTTTACGGGTTATACTTATTTAAATCCTTTATATTAAGTTCACTTGCTTGCTTGCTTGCTTACGACCGTGCACATCTTTCGGTCGTTTTTTAACCCACTTCCCGTGATCCAATCGAGCTGACATTTTGCACACAGACTCGTTGTGCGAGACAATTAATGTTCGTGAAAAAAATTCCAAAATTTTACACCGTTTAGGGAAAACAAATTAAATATTTAATTACCAATTGCTTAATACTGGCAGACAATCATCTGACCCATAGGTGGCAGCCATCTCAAGCCAGAGGACGAGAGGACTCTAGCCGCCACGCATATAAAGGATTTAGAGTGAAAAACTTTGTTTTTACGGGTTATACTTATGCCCTTTTCAAAGAAGCTCTCCTACGACGTTTGTTTTCTTACTCATGTTGGCCAGGGGTTAGCAGCTTGTGGGCTTGCCAACACTGTAACTGAGACAAGTGCGTAATGCGGGAGAGAGGCGCGGACGGAAGTGGTAAATTAAATCATGGGAGCGGGTTCCACGCGCAGACTAAAATAAGTGTCGGAATCTGACTTCTCATAAGGAGCGCGCAACCGAGACCCCTCGTGTGCGCAGTTGACAGCAGGGTTCGCGCTCCTATGAGAATCTCATGCCGCAGCTGATCTGACAGGAGGCGCAGCTCATACGGCAATGCGAGCGATAGGGAGCGGCTGTCAATACAGATGATGAAGCTTCGTCTGTCAATACAGATGATGAAGCTTCGCTCGCTCGCCCACCGCTCACACCTCCTGTTGCTGTGCGGCCCGGTTCCTAACAGGCCACGGACCGACACCGGTCCGCGTGAGCGCGCTGTAGTTGAGGATATCGGACGCTAGGGGGCATCGCTTGACAGAGGTGGCGCTCTCACGAGACGCACCACGCGACTGGACACAGATGAACCACCGCGCAAGCACTTTTGGTGGTGGCGGTTAATAAATAAAAACTAAACAACGAAGATGAAATGAGAGGCGCTCGCAGACACGGCGACTGGTATCGAGGTTGTACCCCACCATCACCCTCTCATCATTCTCATCATCCACCAGAAGAAAGATGACCTCGGATCTGAGTATCAAGATGACATTGGTTTGTGGACAAACTCAAATATAACCAAGGAGGTACGTGCCTTTTGGTGTTAACAAGGTCCCGTGGAATGCCAGCACCATGATAATGACTTTTCTTTATCCGAAAGACATTACTCTGATATTCAGAAAACATTTAACTGGAGATAGGAAATGCCTATAACTTTGCTTGCGTTCTCTTTGATGGTATACATGGAATCAAAAACCAAGTTTTCCGATGGTGGATTTTCAGACTGGAAACATGCCTCTACACGGATGACAGAACAAGAGAACGGTTCTGGACATGGGACCTCTATGATGGCGTGGATTTCTAGACGAAAAGCACTTGGACGAATTGACTCAATATTGGAAATCCAATTCACAAAGGAAAAATAATACTGGGCAAAAGTACTGCATAGAGTAGTTTCAATCTTGATTTGTGTAAGAGTAGTTTCAACTCTAAAGTTTACCTCATCTCGTGGATTATCCTTTCGTGGTGATATAGAAGTAGTTAATTCTCAACAGAATGGCAACTACCTTGGGATACTTGAATTACTTGCTGAGTATGATCCTTTTCTTAGTTATCATAGAGCAAAAAGTGGTAATCGAGGACGAGGAAAAGCTTCATATCTATCTTCAACAATTTGTGAGGAAGTCATAGAGACTATGGGAAATAAAGAATTGAAAACCATTGTAGAAGAATCATCATGGGACCTCCTTTTCCAGTACCAAAATATACTAATAGGGGTTTTCCCCTTTTTTTCTGGCAACAAAACTGACACCTTTTGCAAGGAATCATGCTTACATTAACCACAATACTTGCAGTCAAATGCAAACAAAAAACAATACTCTGATAATTTATGCATTGTCCTTGAAACTGATTGGTCCACACCAGAGACAGCTTTCTTTAGAGCCTAGTCTCATATGGTGTTCGACCAAGGGGAAAAACCCTATTAGTATATTTTGGTACTGGCAAAGGAGGTCCCATGATGTAGCTGCTCACCCCGAGCTCTCGTTACTCTGGTATTGCGTTGTCTTTGAACTGTGCGCCTTTTGGCGTCATCTGGTCGAACACCATATGAGACTAGGCTCTAAAGAAAGCTGCCTCTGGTGTGGACCAATCAGTTTCAAGGACAATGCATAAATAATCAGAGTATTGTTTTTTGTTTGCATTTGACTGCAAGTATTGTGGTTAATGTAAGCATGATTCCTTGCAAAAGGTGTCAGTTTTGTTGCCAGAAAAAATAGGGAAAACCCATATTAGTACATTGTAGAATAAATCAAGGAAGCCAAATCGTTTTCTATCGGTGTTGATTCAACACCAGACATATCTAACACTGATCAGCCGACTGTAGTTATTCGCTCTGTTGGAACATCAGATAACGAGGTTGTTGAACGTTTTCTCACTTTCATTCCCATTGCAAGTCACACTGGAGAAGCCCTTGCCAACATTGTCTTGAAATTCTAGATTTGAAGCTTTCGTGACTGCAATGATTCATATTCTTAGGTTTTTACGGTCAAGTCACGTAGGTAAAAACATTAACGTCGTGATTTTTATTTTATTTTACTTTTTTATGTTTTTACCTACGTGACTTTACCGAAAAAAACCTAAGAATATTTTCTTGAAATTCTTTGAACAAATTGGAATTGATTTAGCTAATCTAAGAGGACATTTTTATGACAACACATCAAACATGTCAGGATGCTACAAAAGGGCTTCAATCACATATCATGAATATCAATCATCTTGCACGTTAGATTCCATGTGCTGCACGCTCCCTTAATTTGGTAGGTTTAAGTGCTGTGCAAAGCTGCATTGGGGCAGTTTCATTCTTTGGTCTTATACAAAAACTTTACAATTTATTTTCTGGTTCAACTCGATATTGCTCAGCAATGCTTCGGTGCCTTGAAGCTGAAGGTGGAAGAGAATCTACGTTTGTAGTTAAAAGAGCATCAGATACTAGATGGTCTGCAAGGGCCGATGCCACAAAAGCATTGTCTAAAGGCTACAGCTGTTTTCACGAAGCTTTAAAGTTAATCTCAGAAGATGGAAATCAAAAAGCTGACGCACATTATGAAGCACAAATTATACTCAAGCAGCTTTCAAAGTTGTAAATAGTTCTCTTGGCAAACTTCTGGGCTGTCATACTAGAGAGGTTCTATCAAGTCAGCAAATCACTTCAACATGAAACACTGGAGCTTCAATCAGCTATTAAACTTCTTAAATCTCAACTGGATGTTTTGATGTCGCAGCGGGATCAGTTTGAAGTGTTTGAAAATAAAGCAAAAGACATTAAAATTAATGAAAAATAAAATAAAAATAAAATAAAAATCACGACGTTTCGGAGGCAACACAAGCTTCCGTCTTCAGGTGGAACCGTCACAGCACGATTGCTGCATCAAGTGAGAGAAATTCCAAGGAAACAGTCCTTGTATATATACTGGTTGAGGGTGGGAGGAGCCAAGGTAGGCCCTGAATATTATTTTTCCTTGGAATTTCTATCACTTGATACAGCAAGCGTGCTGTGACGGTTCCACCTGAAGACGGAAGCTTGTGTTGCCTCCGAAACGTCGTGATTTTTATTTTATTTTTATTTTATTTTTCATTAATTTTAATGTCTTTTGCTTTATTTTCAAACACTTCAAACTGATCCCGCTGCGACATCAAAACATCCAGTTGAGATTTAAGAAGTTTAATAGCTGATTGAAGCTCCAGTGTTTCATGTTGAAGTGATTTGCTGACTTGATAGAACCTCTCTAGTATGACAGCCCAGAAGTTTGCCAAGAGAACTATTTACAACTTTGAAAGCTGCTTGAGTATAATTTGTGCTTCATAATGTGCGTCAGCTTTTTGATTTCCATCTTCTGAGATTAACTTTAAAGCTTCGTGAAAACAGCTGTAGCCTTTAGACAATGCTTTTGTGGCATCGGCCCTTGCAGACCATCTAGTATCTGATGCTCTTTTAACTACAAACGTAGATTCTCTTCCACCTTCAGCTTCAAGGCACCGAAGCATTGCTGAGCAATATCGAGTTGAACCAGAAAATAAATTGTAAAGTTTTTGTATAAGACCAAAGAATGAAACTGCCCCAATGCAGCTTTGCACAGCACTTAAACCTACCAAATTAAGGGAGCGTGCAGCACATGGAATCTAACGTGCAAGATGATTGATATTCATGATATGTGATTGAAGCCCTTTTGTAGCATCCTGACATGTTTGATGTGTTGTCATAAAAATGTCCTCTTAGATTAGCTAAATCAATTCCAATTTGTTCAAAGAATTTCAAGAAAATATTCTTAGGTTTTTTTCGGTAAAGTCACGTAGGTAAAAACATAAAAAAGTAAAATAAAATAAAAATCACGACGTTAATGTTTTTACCTACGTGACTTGACCGTAAAAACCTAAGAATATGAATCATTGCAGTCACGAAAGCTTCAAATCTAGAATTTCAAGACAATGTTGGCAAGGGCTTCTCCAGTGTGACTTGCAATGGGAATGAAAGTGAGAAAACGTTCAACAACCTCGTTATCTGATGTTCCAACAGAGCGAATAACTACAGTCGGCTGATCAGTGTTAGATATGTCTGGTGTTGAATCAACACCGATAGAAAACGATTTGGCTTCCTTGATTTATTCTACAATGTACTAATATGGGTTTTCCCTATTTTTTCTGGCAACAAAACTGACACCTTTTGCAAGGAATCATGCTTACATTAACCACAATACTTGCAGTCAAATGCAAACAAAAAACAATACTCTGATTATTTATGCATTGTCCTTGAAACTGATTGGTCCACACCAGAGGCAGCTTTCTTTAGAGCCTAGTCTCATATGGTGTTCGACCAGATGACGCCAAAAGGCGCACAGTT
This sequence comes from Lethenteron reissneri, assembly GCF_015708825.2. Classification (NCBI taxonomy): domain Eukaryota; kingdom Metazoa; phylum Chordata; class Hyperoartia; order Petromyzontiformes; family Petromyzontidae; genus Lethenteron; species Lethenteron reissneri. The sequence goes on from NC_083780.1 coordinate 6,146,750, forward strand.
CAAAGACAACGCAATACCAGAGTAACGAGAGCTCGGGGTGAGCAGCTACATCATGGGACCTCCTTTGCCAGTACCAAAATATACTAATAGGGTTTTTCCCCTTGGTCGAACACCATATGAGACTAGGCTCTAAAGAAAGCTGTCTCTGGTGTGGACCAATCAGTTTCAAGGACAATGCATAAATTATCAGAGTATTGTTTTTTGTTTGCATTTGACTGCAAGTATTGTGGTTAATGTAAGCATGATTCCTTGCAAAAGGTGTCAGTTTTGTTGCCAGAAAAAATAGGGAAAACCCATATTAGTACATTGTAGAATAAATCAAGGAAGCCAAATCGTTTTCTATCGGTGTTGATTCAACACCAGACATATCTAACACTGATCAGCCGACTGTAGTTATTCGCTCTGTTGGAACATCAGATAACGAGGTTGTTGAACGTTTTCTCACTTTCATTCCCATTGCAAGTCACACTGGAGAAGCCCTTGCCAACATTGTCTTGAAATTCTAGATTTGAAGCTTTCGTGACTGCAATGATTCATATTCTTAGGTTTTTACGGTCAAGTCACGTAGGTAAAAACATTAACGTCGTGATTTTTATTTTATTTTACTTTTTTATGTTTTTACCTACGTGACTTTACCGAAAAAAACCTAAGAATATTTTCTTGAAATTCTTTGAACAAATTGGAATTGATTTAGCTAATCTAAGAGGACATTTTTATGACAACACATCAAACATGTCAGGATGCTACAAAAGGGCTTCAATCACATATCATGAATATCAATCATCTTGCACGTTAGATTCCATGTGCTGCACGCTCCCTTAATTTGGTAGGTTTAAGTGCTGTGCAAAGCTGCATTGGGGCAGTTTCATTCTTTGGTCTTATACAAAAACTTTACAATTTATTTTCTGGTTCAACTCGATATTGCTCAGCAATGCTTCGGTGCCTTGAAGCTGAAGGTGGAAGAGAATCTACGTTTGTAGTTAAAAGAGCATCAGATACTAGATGGTCTGCAAGGGCCGATGCCACAAAAGCATTGTCTAAAGGCTACAGCTGTTTTCACGAAGCTTTAAAGTTAATCTCAGAAGATGGAAATCAAAAAGCTGACGCACATTATGAAGCACAAATTATACTCAAGCAGCTTTCAAAGTTGTAAATAGTTCTCTTGGCAAACTTCTGGGCTGTCATACTAGAGAGGTTCTATCAAGTCAGCAAATCACTTCAACATGAAACACTGGAGCTTCAATCAGCTATTAAACTTCTTAAATCTCAACTGGATGTTTTGATGTCGCAGCGGGATCAGTTTGAAGTGTTTGAAAATAAAGCAAAAGACATTAAAATTAATGAAAAATAAAATAAAAATAAAATAAAAATCACGACGTTTCGGAGGCAACACAAGCTTCCGTCTTCAGGTGGAACCGTCACAGCACGATTGCTGCATCAAGTGAGAGAAATTCCAAGGAAACAGTCCTTGTATATATACTGGTTGAGGGTGGGAGGAGCCAAGGTAGGCCCTGAATATTATTTTTCCTTGGAATTTCTATCACTTGATACAGCAAGCGTGCTGTGACGGTTCCACCTGAAGACGGAAGCTTGTGTTGCCTCCGATACGTCGTGATTCTCATTTTATTTTAATTTTACTTTTTATTAATTTTAAATTTTTACCTACGTGACTTTACCGAAAAACCTAAGAATATGAATCCTTGCAGTCACGAAAGCTTCAAATCTAGAATTAATACGGAATACTGAACGAACAAAAACGAGAGCATTGGAAAAGAAAACGAACGGCAATGCTGAAGATGTTGATTTGCGAGGAAGACAGAAGTTGAAGGTGGAAACATATCTATCCATCATAGACAAGTTGTACTCAGCTTTGGTTCTTTCGGTAAAGTCACGTAGTTAGAAATAAAATAAAACAAATCCTCGACGTTTCGATCGCAACACAAGGGGTCGTCATCAGGCAAAGGAGTCAGCCTCTCAAGGCAAACTGTTTATAAAGGTTTGGGGATGGGCGTAGCCCAAGTGTATCAACAGCACCATTGGCATTGCTGCTACATTGGCATTGCTGCTGCAATGACATTGCTACTGCACTGCCATGCTCCTGTTGCTGTTGATACACAACGTTTATAAACAGTTTGCTTTTAGAGGCTGACTCCTTTGCCTGATGGCGACCGCTTGTGTTGCGATCGAAACGTCGTGATTTGTTTAATTTTATTTCTAACTACGTGACTTTACCGAAAGAACCAAAGAGTATGGATTCCTGCAGTCACGAAAGCTTCAAATCAAGATTGTACTCAGCTCTTTCTCATCGCATTGAAGCATGTGAAAATGTTCATTCATTATTTGGTTTCCTGGTCGAATTTCCAACAATGAATATTGAAGACATTTCAACAGCAGCAGCAGCCAAGTTTCAGAAGATTTACTCGGGATGACATCGAGCCTGAGTTTGTGCAAGCAATTCTTCACTTCAGGAACTTTTTGATTTAAAGCTTTCGTGACTGCAGGGATTCATATTCTTGGTTCTTTCGGTAAAGTCACGTAGAAGGGAAATAATAAAATAATATTAATATAAATAATAATTGTTATTGTTTTATATTAATATTATTTTATTATTTCCCTTCAGGAACTTTGTTGGGCAATTTGATGAATTTAGGCACAAGCATAAAACACGACAAGCTTCTGACATCTACACCCTTGTAGTAAACAATGGATTAACTTATTCATTCCCTAATGTTTAATGATAACCAATGCGACTGGAGAGAGACGTTTCTCCAAGATGAAACATCGAAAGAATGCACACAGATCGACAATGGCACAAGAACGACTAAACAGACTTGCTCTCGTGGCAATTGAAAACGATGTTCTCAATAACTTACAATTTGCTGATGCTTTGGAGAAATGTTTTTCCAATAAATCACTCAAAGAAAATGTTTGAATTTTATTTGTTGTTAGCCTTGTAAAAATGAATGTAATTTTTCTTTAACTTTGTTTTCCTTTTGAAAATATTACTGGGGGCCTCACAGTACATCTAGCCCAGGGGCATACACAATCCTAATCCGGCCCAGTGACACACACAAAGCGACTGGCCACAAATGAACCACCACGCAATGCCTCGCTGCTGATCTCGTCAAGAGATGAATCCCGAGACACTGTTTGCAACAGGGGTCTTGAGAATGAACTGCAGGTGGTGGTGGTGGTGCTGCTGCTGGTATGGAGTTAGAAGTTTAACTTAATTCACACCGCACGTAGCCACCGGTGCCAATCGGAGGTGCAGGGACGTGGCCCAGCGGTAGCGCATTCGCCTCTGGTTGCCGAGGTTCGCGGTCCGAATCCAGTGGCCGCCCTGGTTATTACTGCGGGCGTATTAGCCGTGATATTGATAACACTACGCGCACGTCTGCTTCAGAATCAGAATATTTATTGACGCAGGAGGAATCCGATGAGCCGTAAAGCTCTTTTTCACAAACAGTACAAAAACACGATAGTAGCGCTAAGTACAAGAAAGGTAAACACATCACCCAAACACAACTAAACCATCCCCATCCTACCAGGCAAAGCCCGCTGAGCTATTAACTTACTTTCAGAAGCGACCTCGCTACAAACGATGAATCAATAAAGTGGCCCATCATTTTGACATTTGTAAGGACAGTACGGAGTGATGTAGGGACAGTGCTGCTCCCCGTTGCCGTGGTTACTAAGTCACGTGACGGGAACAGACAGGGTCACGTTCGGGTAATGTGGGACCTAAATTGACGCGATGGGCACTGACATTGTCCAGAGGTCGCAACCGGGTACCCGATACCCGTACCCTACCCGACACCCGGCTACCCGTACCCGGCCAGGTACGGGTACGGGTAGCCGTTTGCTACCCTGGTGCGGCCGGGTACGGGTACGGGTAGGCCGTGAGTCACTGGTGAGTAACCGTTTGTCACTCATTTCGGGTAGGGTATGGGTAGGGAACGGGTATCCGTACCCGGCCGGGTACAGGTACCCGTTCCATTTGCGACCCTGGTGCGGCCGGGTACGGGTAAGGAATCAAAACCCGTTTGCCACCTCTGATAGGGTCGCGTGAGGACCTAAACGGTCGTAAAGAGTAATTTGGGACAGAGACAAACAGGGCCAGGTGAGAGAGGGTTCGGGAAAAGCGGCGTGGCCGGGTGGTGAGGGGGATAAAAGCCGGTGTGGGACGGGGCTCTGGGCTGCTGCTGCTGTTGTTGTGGGGGAACCAATGAGCTGTCGTTGCTGTCGTCATCTTGGAGCGGGTCGTCTTCATCGTCCTGGAACGGGCACCTTGTCGTCTTGGAAGGCGAGGGTTATATTGTCTCCGTGACTGCTACGCGTCCGCTCCTGTGTGGCCAGCCAACTACACAGGGAGCGAGTCGGCGGACTTCATTCATAATAAATATACAACTAACTGAACAAGACGGTGTCTCTGAGAGCTACATGACACATTTATGGCACGAACATTTTTCGAAATAATCTCAGTGTATGCTTCTAAATGTGGAGGGGAAATTAGAGGGCCCAGAAAAAAAATCCACACGATCACGAGGAGAGAGAAACAAGCAAACTCCAAATATACAGGCGAGGAAGATCACGTCACAAACACCGTGGCTTCAATGACCCCTGCCTTCATTCGCGTGAAGTTAGGCTCATCATCATCTGCCAGCGTCGGTGTCCACATTTGTAAAAACGAAAAAATAATCGAAAATCACATCGCAAATAAACAAAAATTACTTCAATTGGGATTTCGTCATCGCCCCACCCATGTGAAGGCCTGGCAGGAGCCTCCTGAGAAGCGAGCCACGGGACGTCGGGTGGGGTAAACAAGGAGAGAGACACGCGGCATGGCTGATGGTGGTGGCTGTTGGTGGGACCGTGGTTAAGACGCGACGCGGCTGTTGGTGGTGGTGGCTGTTGGTGGTGGTTGTTGGTGGTGGTTGTTGGTGGTGGTGGCTGTTGGTGGTGGTGGTGGCTGTTGGTGGTGGCTGTTGGTGGTGGTGGTGGCTGTTGGTGATGACTGTTGGTGGTGGTGGTGGTTGTTGGTGGTGGTTGTTGGTGATGGCTCTTGTTGGTGGTGGCTGCTGTTGCTGGTGGTGGTGGTGGTTGGTGGTGGTGGCTGTTGGTGGTGGTGGCTGGTGGTGGTGGCTGTTGGTGGTGGCTGTTGGATGGTGGTGGTGGCTGTTGGTGTTGGTGGTGGCTCTTGGTGGTGGTTGGTGTTGGTGGTGGCTGTTGACGGCTGTCGTTGTTCGTGCCACGCGCCGATGCTTTTTGGGGTAAGGGCTTTCCGAGAGGGAGAGGCGCGCTGCGCCACAGAAAGCCCACACCGCAAAAAGAGCGGCGCGCCACCATGGGGACTGGAGCAGAGGGCCCCCGGGGTAGACGACCCCCAGGGCAGAGGTCACCCTGGGGCAGAGGTCACCCCAGGGCAGAGGTCATCCTAGGGCAGAGGTCACCCTGGGGCAGAGGTCATCCTAGGGCAGAGGTCACCCGGGGGCAGAGGTCACCCTGGGGCTGAGGTCACCCGGGGGCAGAGGGCCCCTACGGCAGAGGTCACCCTGGGGCAGAGGTCACCCAGGGCAGAGGTCACCCGGGGGCAGAGGTCACCCTGGGGCTGAGGTCACCCGGGGGCAGAGGGCCCCTACGGCAGAGGGCCCGCAGGGCAGAGGTCACCCTGGGGCAGAGGTCACCCCAGGGCAGAGGTCATCATAGGGCAGAGGTCACCCTGGGGCAGAGGTCATCCTAGGGCAGAGGTCACCCTGGGGCAGAGGTCATCCTAGGGCAGAGGTCACCCGGGGGCAGAGGTCACCCTGGGGCTGAGGTCACCCGGGGGCAGAGGGCCCCTACGGCAGAGGTCACCCTGGGGCAGAGGTCACCCAGGGCAGAGGTCACCCGGGGGCAGAGGTCACCCTGGGGCTGAGGTCACCCGGGGGCAGAGGGCCCCTACGGCAGAGGGCCCGCAGGGCAGAGGTCACCCTGGGGCAGAGGTCACCCCAGGGCAGAGGTCATCATAGGGCAGAGGTCACCCTGGGGCAGAGGTCATCCTAGGGCAGAGGGCCTCCAGGGGAAGAGGGCACCCAGGGCAGAGGTCACCCTGGGGCAGAGGTCACCCCAGGGCAGAGGTCATCCTAGGGCAGAGGTCACCCGGGGCAGAAGTCACCCTGGGGCTGAGGTCACCCGGGGGCAGAGGGCCCCTATGGCAGAGGGCCCGCAGGGCAAAGGTCACCCTGGGGCAGAGGTCACCCTGGGGCAGAGGTCATCCTAGGGCAGAGGTCATCCTGGGGTAGAGGCCCCCCCCCCCCAGGGTAGATACCGTCCTCACCGCAGCCTCGTGAGGCCGGGGGAGGTGGCCTGGGTCTGCCGCACACGCGACGTGATGACGATCCACTAAACATCATCATCATCATCTACAACATCATTCAAACTATCGTCATAATCCTCCAAAGTGTCATGATGACGACGATGATGAACATCGTCACAAATATCAGCACGATCATGAAAAAAACAATCACCATCGTCAACAATAACATCATCATCATACAAAAAAAAAGTAAAAATGATTGTCATCATCATCATTACAGGGAGTAACAATGGCCATTAACCTCAATCCACAGCCAACAACACAATCACCATCGAAAAACGAATCACCGTCACCACCACCACCATCATCATCACTGTCAATAATACTCAAACGTAATAAACTACAGCCCTGTCACTAATTAATGCCACAAATCCAACACATTGAGAGCAGCATCAATAGCCCCGAACCGGAGCCACCCTTCGCCCGAAGCAACAGCAAACGCCCGACCATCGCTGGAGCCCTTCTGCCACTCGTCTGTCCGTTCCGGAAAGCCATCGACCATTTGACAATCGCCCATCCTCGGCCAGGACACGGCAAATAAAGAATGGTGTTAATGGTGTTATCATGGCCAGGGCAATGAATAACCGGTACAAACACTGCCCGTCACAAAGCTCTTCCCAATCATCACCACCAGCACCACCACCAGCACCACTACCAGCACCAGCACATACCAGTTGCCATCACGGTCAGGTTAATCACCACCACCACTACTCTCATCATCACCACCATCATCACCACCACTACTCTCATCACCACCACCACCACCACTACTCTCATCACCACCATCATCACCACCACTACTCTCATCACCACCACTACTCTCATCATCACCACCACCACCACTACTCTCATCACCACCATCATCATCACCACTACTCTCATCATCATCATCATCACCACTACTCTCATCACCACCACCACCACTACTCTCATCACCACCACCACCACTACTCTCATCATCACCACCACCACTCTCACCACCACCACCACTACTCTCACCATCACCACCACTACTCTCATCATCACCACCACTACTCTCATCATCACCACCACCACTACTCTCATCATCACCACCACTACTCTCATCATCACCACCACCACTACTCTCACCATCACCACTACTACTCTCACCATCACCACCACTACTCTCATCATCACCACCACTACTCTCATCATCACCACCACCACTACTCTCATCATCACCACCACCACTACTCTCACCATCACCACCACTACTCTCACCACCACCACCACCACCACCACTCTCACCACCACCACCACTACTCTCACCACCACCACCACCACCACTCTCACCACCACCACCACTACTCTCACCACCACCACCACCACCACTCTCACCACCATCACCACCACCACTACTCTCACCACCACCACCACCACTCTCACCACCACCACCACTACTCTCACCACCACCACCACCGCTACTCTCACCACCACCACCACTCTCACCACCACCACCACCACCACCACCACCACCACCACTCTCACCACCACCACCACCACCACTACTCTCACCATCACCACCACCACCACCACCACCACCACTCTCACCACCACCACCACTACTCTCACCACCACCACCACTACTCTCACCACCACCACCACCACCACCACTCTCACCACCACCACCACCACCACCACTCTCACCACCACCACTACTCTCACCACCACCACCACCACCACTCTCACCACCACCACCACTCTCACCACCACCACCACCACTCTCACCACCACCACCACCACTCTCACCACCACCACCACCACCACTCTCACCACCACCACCACTACTCTCACCACCACCACCACCACCACCACCACCACCACTCTCACCACCACCACCACTACTCTCACCACCACCACTACTCTCACCACCACCACCACCACCACCACCACAACCACCACCACTCTCACCACCACCACCACTACTCTCACCACCACCACCACTCTCACCACCACCACCACTACTCTCACCACCACCACCACTCTCACCACCACCACCACTACTCTCACCACCACCACCACCACTACTCTCACCACCACCACCACCACCACTCTCACCACCACCACCACTCTCACCACCACCACCACCACCACTACTCTCACCACCACCACCACCACTCTCACCACCACCACCACTCTCACCACCACCACCACCACTACTCTCACCACCACCAGAACCACCACCACCACAACCATCGCCATCACCACCACGGGCACTGAGGACGGCTCCGCACCCCCATCGAGTGACGTCACCACCCTTCTCCTCCCCCCCCCCCCCATCCTCACCCCCCTCCTCACCCCCCTCCTCACCCCCCTCCTCACCCCGCACCACTCACCACAACCACACATCCAACAGCGATAAACCACCAATAGATCATCATCGTCATTATCATCGTCATCATCATCGTCGACAATAACCACCACGAACAATGACGCCCCTGTAACCCTGCTCCACAGCTCCTGTCACCCTGCACCACAGCTCCTGTCACCCTGCACCACAGCCCCTGTCACCCTGCACCACAGCTCCTGTCACCCTGCACCACAGCCCCTGTCACCCTGCACTACAACTCCTGTCACCCTGCACCACAGCCCCTGTCACCTTGCACCACAACTCCTGTCACCCTGCACCACAGCCCCTGTCACCCTGCACCACAGCTCCTGTCACCCTGCACCACAGCCCCTGTCACCCTGCACCACAGCTCATGTCACCCTGCACCACAGCCCCTGTCACCCTGCACCACAGCCCCTGTCACCCTGCACCACAGCCCCTGTCACCCTGCACCACAGCCCCTGTCACCCTGCACCACAGCTCCTGTCACCCTGCACCACAGCCCCTGTCACCCTGCACCACAGCCCCTGTCACCCTCACCACAGCCCCTGTCACCCTGCACCACAGCCCCTGTCACCCTGCACCACAGCTCCTGTCACCCTGCACTACAGCTCCTGTCACCCTGCACCACAGCTCCTGTCACCCTGCACCACAGTTCCTGTCACCCTGCACCACAGTTCCTGTCACTCTGCACCACAGCCCCTGTCACCCTGCACCACAGTTCCTGTCACCCTGCACCACAGCCCCTGTCACCCTGCACCACAGCTCCTGTCACCCTGCACCACAGTTCCTGTCACCCTGCACCACAGTTCCTGTCACCCTGCACCACAACTCCTGTCACCCTGCACCACAGCTCCTGTCACCCTGCACCACAGCCCCTGTCACCCTGCACCACAGCTCCTGTCACCCTGCACCACAGCCCCTGTCACCCTGCACCACAGCTCCTGTCACCCTGCACCACAGCCCCTGTCACCCTGCACCACAGCCCCTGTCACCCTGCACCACAGCCCCTGTAACCCTGCACCACAGCTCCTGTCACCCTGCACCACAGCTCCTGTCACCCTGCACTACAGCTCCTGTCACCCTGCACCACAGCTCCTGTCACCCTGCACCACAGCCCCTGTCACCCTGCACCACAGCTCCTGTCACCCTGTACCACAGCTCCTGTCACCCTGTACCACAGCTCCTGTCACCCTGTACCACAGCTCCTGTCACCATGCACCACAGCCCCTGTCACCCTGCACCACAGCTCCTGTCACCATGCACCACAGCCCCTGTCACCCTGCACCACAGCTCCTGTCACCGTGCACCACAGCCCCTGTCACCCTGCACCACAGCTCCTGTGACCCTGCACCACAGCTCCTGTCACCGTGCACCACAGCCCCTGTGACCCTGCACCACAGCTGCTGTCACCCTGCACCACAGCTCCTGTCACCCTGCACTACAACTCCTGTCACCCTGCACCACAACTCCTGTCACCCTGCACCACAGCCCCTGTCACCCTGCACTACAACTCCTGTCACCCTGCACCACAGCTCCTGTCACCCTGCACTACAACTCCTGTCACCCTGCACCACAGCTCCTGTCACCTTGCACCACAGCCCCTGTCACCCTGCACCACAGCTCCTGTCACCCTGCACCACAGCCCCTGTCACCCTGCACCACAGCTCCTGTCACCCTGCACTACAACTCCTGTCACCCTGCACCACAGCTCCTGTCACCCTGCACCACAGCTCCTGTCACCCTGCACCACAGCCCCTGTCACCCTGCACCACAACTCCTGTCACCCTGCACCACAGCCCCTGTCACCCTGCACTACAACTCCTGTCACCCTGCACCACAGCTCCTGTCACCCTGCACTACAACTCCTGTCACCCTGCACCACAGCTCCTGTCACCTTGCACCACAGCCCCTGTCACCCTGCACTACAACTCCTGTCACCCTGCACCACAGCTCCTGTCACCCTGCACCACAGCTCCTGTCACCCTGCACTACAACTCCTGTCACCCTGCACCACAGCCCCTGTCACCCTGCACCACAACTCCTGTCACCCTGCACCACAGCCCCTGTCACCCTGCACCACAGCTCCTGTCACCCTGCACTACAGCTCCTGTCACCCTGCACCACAGCTCCTGTCACCCTGCACCACAGCTCCTGTCACCTTGCACCACAGCCCCTGTCACCCTGCACCACAGCTCCTGTCACCCTGCACCACAGCTCCTGTCACCCTGCACCACAGCTCCTGTCACCTTGCACCACAGCCCCTGTCACCCTGCACTACAACTCCTGTCACCCTGCACCACAGCTCCTGTCACCCTGCACCACAGCTCCTGTCACCCTGCACTACAACTCCTGTCACCCTGCACCACAGCCCCTGTCACCCTGCACCACAACTCCTGTCACCCTGCACCACAGCCCCTGTCACCCTGCACCACAGCTCCTGTCACCCTGCACTACAGCTCCTGTCACCCTGCACCACAGCTCCTGTCACCCTGCACCACAGCTCCTGTCACCTTGCACCACAGCCCCTGTCACCCTGCACCACAGCCCCTGTAACCCTGCACCACAGCTCCTGTCACCCTGCACCACAGCCCCTGTCACCCTGCACCACAGCTCCTGTCACCCTGCACTACAGCTCCTGTCACCCTGCACCACAGCCCCTGTCACCCTGCACCACAGCTCCTGTCACCCTGCACCACAGCCCCTGTCACCCTGCACCACAGCCCCTGTGACCCTGCACCACAGCTGCTGTCACCCTGCACCACAGCTCCTGTCACCCTGCACCACAGCTCCTGTCACCCTGCACTACAACTCCTGTCACCTTGCACCACAACTCCTGTCACCCTGCACCACAGCCCCTGTCACCCTGCACTACAACTCCTGTCACCCTGCACCACAGCTCCTGTCACCCTGCACTACAACTCCTGTCACCCTGCACCACAGCTCCTGTCACCTTGCACCACAGCCCCTGTCACCCTGTACCACAGCTCCTGTCACCCTGCACCACAGCCCCTGTCACCCTGCACCACAGCTCCTGTCACCCTGCACTACAACTCCTGTCACCCTGCACCACAGCTCCTGTCACCCTGCACCACAGCTCCTGTCACCCTGCACCACAGCCCCTGTCACCCTGCACCACAACTCCTGTCACCCTGCACCACAGCCCCTGTCACCCTGCACTACAACTCCTGTCACCCTGCACCACAGCTCCTGTCACCCTGCACTACAACTCCTGTCACCCTGCACCACAGCTCCTGTCACCTTGCACCACAGCCCCTGTCACCCTGCACTACAACTCCTGTCACCCTGCACCACAGCTCCTGTCACCTTGCACCACAGCCCCTGTCACCCTGCACTACAGCTGCTGTCACCCTGCACCACAGCTCCTGTCACCCTGCAATACAGTTCCTGTCACCCTGCACTACAGCCCCTGTCACCCTGCACCACAGCCCCTGTCACCCTGCACCACAACCCCTGTCACCCTGCACCACAGCCCCTGTCACCCTGCACTACAGTTCCTGTCACCCTGCACTACAGCTCCTGTCACCCTGCACCACAGCCCCTGTCACCCTGCACCACAACCCCTGTCACCCTGCACCACAGCCCCTGTCACCCTGCACTACAGTTCCTGTCACCCTGCACTACAGCTCCTGTCACCCTGCACCACAGCTCCTGTCACCCTGCACTACAGTTCCTGTCACCCTGCACCACAGCTGCTGTCACCCTGCACCACAGCTCCTGTCACCCTGCACTACAGCTGCTGTCACCCTGCACTACAGCTGCTGTCACCCTGCACCACAGCTCCTGTCACCCTGCACCACAGCCCCTGTCACCCTGCACCACAGCTGCTGTCACCCTGCACCACAGCTCCTGTCACCCTGCACCACAGCTGCTGTCACCCTGCACCACAGCTCCTGTCACCCTGCACTACAGCTGCTGTCACCCTGCACCACAGCTCCTGTCACCCTGCACCACAGCTGCTGTCACCCTGCACCACAGCTCCTGTCACCCTGCACTACAGCCCCTGTCACCCTGCACTACAGCTCCTGTCACCCTGCACCACAGCTGCTGTCACCCTGCACCACAGCTCCTGTCACCCTACACCACAGCTGCTGTCACCCTGCACTACAGCTCCTGTCACCCTGCACTACAGTTCCTGTCACCCTGCACTACAGCCCCTGTCACCCTGCACCACAGCCCCTGACACTCTGCACCACAGCTCCTGTCACCCTGCACCACAGCTCCTGTCACCCTGCACTACAGCCCCTGTCACCCTGCACCACAGCTGCTGTCACCCTGCACCACAGCTCCTGTCACCCTGCACCACAGCTGCTGTCACCCTGCACCACAGCTCCTGTCACCCTGCACCACAGCTCCTGTCACCCTGCACTACAGCCCCTGTCACCCTGCACCACAGCTGCTGTCACCCTGCACCACAGCTCCTGTCACCCTGCACCACAGCTGCTGTCACCCTGCACCACAGCTCCTGTCACCCTGCACCACAGCTCCTGTCACCCTGCACCACAGCTCCTGTCACCCTGCACCACAGCTCCTGTCACCCTGCACTACAGCCCCTGTCACCCTGCACCACAGCTGCTGTCACCCTGCACCACAGCTCCTGTCACCCTGCACTACAGCTCCCGTCACCCTGCACCACAGCTCCTGTCACCCTGCACCACAGCTCCTGTCACCCTGCACCACAGCTCCTGTCACCCTGCACTACAGCCCCTGTCACCCTGCACTACAGCTGCTGTCACCCTGCACTACAGCTCCTGTCACCCTGCACCACAGCCCCTGTCACCCTGCACTACAGCTGCTGTCACCCTGCACTACAGCTGCTGTCACCCTGCACCACAGCTCCTGTCACCCTGCACTACAGCTCCTGTCACCCTGCACCACAGCTCCTGTCACCCTGCACTACAGCTCCTGTCACCCTGCACCACAGCTCCTGTCACCCTGCACTACAACTCCTGTCACCCTGCACTACAACTCCTGTCACCCTGCACCACAGCTCCTGGCACCCTGCACTACAACTCCTGTCACCCTGCACCACAGCTCCTGTCACCCTGCACTACAGCTCCTGTCACCCTGCACCACAGCTCCTGTCACCCTGCACTACAGCTCCTGTCACCCTGCACCACAGCTCCTGTCACCCTGCACTACAGCTCCTGTCACCCTGCACCACAGCTCCTGTCACCCTGCACTACAGCTCCTGTCACCCTGCACTACAGCTCCTGTCACCCTGCACCACAGCTCCTGTCACCCTGCACTACAGCTGCTGTCACCCTGCACTACAGCTCCTGTCACCCTGCACCACAGCTCCTGTCACCCTGCACTACAGCTCCTGTCACCCTGCATCACAGCTCCTGTCACCCTGCACCACAGCTGCTGTCACCCTGCACTACAGCTCCTGTCAACGCGACTCACAACCTCCTCCTCTCTACACCGGTCGTCGTTTTCCCGTAGCGTCTGGAACGCGGCCATCATTATCATCATCATCCCGCTGCTGCTGCACATTCACAGCAGCAGCAGCAGCAGCAGCAGCAGCAGCAGCAGCAGCAGCAGCAGCAGCAGCAGCAGCAGCAGCAGCAGCAGCAGCAGCAGCAGCAGCAGCAGCAGCAGCAGCAGCAGCAGCAGCAGCAGCAGCAGCAGCAGCAGCAGCAGCAGCAGCAGCAGCAGCAGCAGCAGCAGCAGCAGCAGCAGCAGCAGCAGCAGCAGCAGCGTTAAAGCTACAAACGAATGTTGGACTTCTTTAGCACCGTCCGTAGTCAGCCGTGCTGGGTGAAGGGCCGCAAACTCGACACGGACTTTGAGGACGCACTCAAAGGCCTTCATGTCTCTCGGCCGGCTTTCGAGCGCTATGCCACGGCGGTCATTTACGCCCGTGACATATCGAGCGAGTGTTACACGTCGCTTTGTTTAATATTATTGTTATCATCATCATCATCGTCATCGATGATAATAATAACTGAAGATCATTATTAATTGGCCGATAACACCTTGATATGTAGAGGGCTCTCTCTCTCTCTGGGTCGCCCTCTCTCTTTCTCTGAGTCGTCCTCTCTCTCTGAGTCGTCCTCTCTATGAGTCGTCCTCTCTCTCTGAGTCGTCCTCTCTCTCTGAGTTGTTCTCTCTTTGAGTCGTCCTCTCTCTGAGTCATCCTCTCTCTTTCTGAGTCGTCCTCTTTGAGTCGTCCTCTGTCCGAGTCGTCTTTTCGCTCTCCGAGTCGTCCCCTCTTTTCGAGGGCGAGCCGAAAACCCGTGCGGTTCCTTACATGTTGAACGCATCATCATCATTATTGTTGTTGTTGTTGCCACCATGAAATAAAACAACCTTGACTCTGAGCCGCTTCGTGATTGACATTAACGGATCGCCAAAAAACACGAACGCACAAATCAGCGCAGAAATCACCGCGTGCCGAATACATTTCTGCCGCCGATGATGAACGCAACGTTGAGCAGCCGTAAATTGCACGCGTGCAGACCCCTCTCTGGCAGTGGCTTGACGACGCCTCAAGATATTCAGCTCCCTCGCGGTAGCAATGCAATCTCTCTTTGATGGGAGGGGGGAGGGGAGGGTTCCAGAATTCTGCCAATCGCCCCATGACGCTGCCCGTGACACGAGCAGTGAAACGTCGCGCTCCGAATGAATCTGTCCCCGTCTCCACTGTCTAAGAAGCATCGCCGGCCCGTGGCGCTTGCTCGGAGCGGCTCGCAAAAAATCGGCGGCGATATTTTTCGATTTAAAGCTTCTTTCGTGACTGCGGGGATTCATCTTCTTGGTTCTTTCGGTAAAGTCACGTAGAATAAAAATAATAAAATAATAAAAATAAAACATAATAAAATACAATTCTCACGACGTTTCGGCCACAACGCAAGCAGCCGTCCTCAGGTGAAGAACAGGTCTGTCGGAAAGACAGAGTCTGAATGAACAAATTTCGATTTAAAGCTTCTTTCGTGACTGCTGGGATTCATCTTCTTGGTTCTTTCGGTAAAGTCACGTAGAAGGGAAATAATAAAATAATAAAAATGAAACATAATAAAATACAATTCTCACGACGTTTCGGCCACAACGCAAGTAGCCGTCCTCAGAGCAGGTCTGTCGATGAGACAGAGTCTGAATCTGTCTCGTCGACAGACCTGCTCCTCTCCACCTGAGGTCGGCGGCGATAGTTGCGCGTGGAACAACGCGATGACTGTGTCGGGTGGACGAGGGCGACACGACACAGCATTGGCCATTGCACTCACGCGGCGATTGTATACCCCTCCATCCGCAACAACAACAGCAACAACAATAATAATCCGTCATTGGATTAAATGCACCCGTCTGTTAAGATCGGAACTGCTACGACAGCGATCAGCAACCCCGAGCAAACCTTGACAGACACCGAGACGCTCACCTCGAAACGTCTTGCGCCCGGAGGTCCCCGTTTTCACGGCGGGCCTGTGGGAGACACCCACCCCGCCTCCCGCCCCCTCCTTCACCCGGCACGGCAGCGACGCCTGCCCATCTCCAATCGCTTTAGCCCCCAACTAGGGGCCTCATCGAGTCCCGAATCTCTACCCCCCTCCCCAACGCCACCGCCGCCGCCTCTGCGTCGTGTCGCGTGCAGCCTCCCCTGCTCTGCTGGGCAGTCCCGGGACGCGGTCACCATCCGCTTGCTACCGCGCGGTTCAATATCAGGGGACCCCGCCACCCGAGTTCGATTCCCGCTCACGGCGGCAGACAGCGGCGGGGAATGTTTGAACTGGTCCGGGGGCCCTCCCCTAGGTCGACTCAGCCTCGAGTGAGTAGCTGGTACAGCGTGTGAACATAGGGCACTGGGGAGACAAAGGCG